>NW_016690232.1:1729399-1740673 GCF_001604755.1 Lepidothrix coronata
AGAGGGGATGGGGAAGGAGACAAAATTAGCAAATCTCTAGGCAAGGGAGATAGGCATCTCAGCTCCTACTAAGAACAGGAAGGAAGAGTTCACTAAAACAAAAAATAAGGTCTAGGGACAGAAAAGTAGAAGCTGATAACAAGCAAAACAAGTCAGACCCTTCGAGCTCAACATACTGTCTATCCTTGCTGATTTATTTCCTTTCCTACTTACACAATTGCAGAAAAGGACTAGTCTAACTGCTCTGCATCCCACAAGGATGACATATGCCTATACACAGCAACCACCATAAAAAGCACATGAAGCTAACCCCTCACCCCTCAACTGCCCAAAGAGAGGCTGGAGTTTCAATCCCATACCTTCACAACACATTAATTCGATCTCCAAATTAATCAGCCACGCATCCACATCACGATCATAATTAACAGCATCGCTCATGCACATTACAGAGTTATCTGTGATAAGGCTAAAACAATGGCTGAGGAGTATGGAAATACCACACGACAGTAAAGACCATCACACATGTCACCTTCTGACTCAAACTCAAGATGTAGTTCTTCCTCTTGCCTGTGCTGTTATGGAGCAGAAGTACCCACGTACATAAATCTACCCAAAAAAAGCCTTTATATCCTGTAATGTTTTTCCTGAATGTGCACAACTTGCTAGAAAGCAATGCTGTATTACACAGGTACTGACTGAACTGCAAGAACACACAGACACAAGAACATTTGCAGCGGTCTAGCAGCTAAAACTAGAATGGCAGCCTACAGACCACAAAAGATGGAAAATTTTTCATAAAGGCAGTAAAATAATTGTTCTCAATTAGCAATGAACATAACAGAATTTCTTTTTGCTCTCGTATACTTTTAAGACATTATTGCAAAATAACTTCCCCCTCTACCTTCTTCATGTCAGCTGTTGATTATGTCTACATCAGTACATGGAAAGAAAAATCAGGAAGCAGTACAGCAAAATAAAGAACACACACTGTCTAGAGGTCATATATTTATAAGATTAGACATGTCTGAGCTACCTAATAACCTTACAGGCTTTTAGGTGATCAAGTTGCAAAAATGCCCAAAAGTATTTTTATCCTTCCCGATGTACATTTGCCTTTCAAGCTACAAGTGCTTTCTGAGGACTGACCTGCCTGAATACTCCCTACCTTTCCCCCAGAAAGTCTTACACACTGTATACTTTACCAGCCTACAAACGTTCTCAGGACTTAAGGGAGGCTGAAGCCTTTCCATTCCCACACTCACTACCACTGTTGGGTAACAGGTGCATTTCCAGACACGTGATAAAGTAGTAACTTCACAGCTGTGTGTTTCCCCTGCCCAATCCACAGAGCTGCTGCCCTGAATTAAAGATGAGCATCAAGAGAGTGCATAAACTTATGATGACCTGCTTATTTTATGACTTCTCTTATGGGAAATATATGCCTCCTCATAGTCTAGGTTTCCAATTCAACTTTGAGCCAGTTTCTTTCATTAAGATCCAGTTTTTAAATTATTCACCCGCTTGGCCCCTAAACCATCAGTGATGTTATATTTTGGGTAATACAATCCCTCCTGGTCCACATTCCCATGAAAGAGAAGGCTGCAGAGGCAACAATTCTTTCAGCCAACAGTCCTGCAATCTCACCTGGCAGAGCCCAGGTCCCACTGCCTTCTGGCTGTTGAAAACACGATGAAATGTTTAGTTACAGAGCAGACAGAGTTTCAACAGAGAAAGCCTTACCAGCACAATATTTTCATTACCAGAAAGACAACACCAAAACAGCTGTTTCTGTTGCTAAAAGAATTATGAGGTCCAATAGATCTAGCAGTATACACAAAACAGGTATTTACCAAGCGAATGTCTTTCATGGATCCACAAAGGTATTGAAGGCATACTGTCAGTACAAGTTCAATTTGTATTTACAGGACAGCAGTATTTGTGATTACTGCATGCACAAGGTGCAGCAAGCTGAGGTTGAGGCAGCACAGGCTATGGGCAACACTCAGCTCCTTAAAAAAGGTGTGGAAATGCCAAGCACACAAACATCTGAAATACCTATGACCAATTAGTGAAGGACATGGCAAAAGCAAGCACCATCTCCTGCAGAAATCTCCACTCCGTTCAATCAACAGCAAAACATCAGTAAATTTAGCAAGGATAAGTTGAAGTATCCCAGTTAAATCAAGACAGCTTTGCTCTTCTTTCTTGAGTAAGGATTATCTACACACTAACATGGGTAAACAATATGTTCATGTTACATTTTCTTCCAAATGCGCAGAACTAGAGAGGGACAGCCAATGTTACTTGGCTGTTTTGAGATGAAACCTATGTATCACTTTTTCAGACTCGCCTGCAAAAATCCAGGTGCAATATTACCCAAACCATCGCCCAAAGGAGAAGGGATTCATGGCAAAGTCCACATAGCAGGAGTACAGACTATGCACAGACCTATAAAAAAGTTGATACAACTGTTTATCTCTGCAAGCTCTGCTCTTATATCAAGAGTTATTACAACAAAACAAAACAAAACAAAACAAAAAAACCAACTGCCCAAACAACAAAAAAACCCCACTAAAACACCAAACCTCTGAAGGACCTGTAATGGCTACAAACAAAAACTGAAGTATCTACCATGCAGAAATCTGCTCAAGCTAAGAAATATTCTCTATCTTTTTGAAGTAAAAAACCAAAACAAATCAAAGTTAATGACATGCAACTTGCTTGGTTAAACTGCCGGTTGCTTGATCCAATTTAAAATCTGAAACGTTAAGGTATTTGGAACTTCCCAGAGGTCTTCTGTTCTTTGTTTTCTATCATGTCAAGGCAGGGGGAGGAAAAATTCCTGTCCAGCCATCTCATATCATTTTTTGCCTGATTTTTAGTGAAACAAGGTTTATGCAACTCCATTATCCATGCATTAGTTCTTCTCTATTAACTCCTGAACCCTTTCTTCAGACATTTCACAGAGGGACAGAAGTCTCAAAGATAATTAAGTTCTGATCACTGTTCCCTATCTTAAAGACATAGATACTAAAACTACAAGAGAAAGTGAGAAAGGTAAGATAGATAAGTTAGAGATATGAAATGGTTCCCATTTCAGAAACAATTAGTAGACTAGGTTTTAAAGCAAATCACTAGAGATTCCACAGTGTTTGGAAGAATTATCAAAAGTGATTGCTTTCTTATGCACCTCCCTACACCTGCATTGTCAGTGCTGCTCAAGGTAGGTCCTGGGCTCAATTAACTTCTGAACCAGTTCATGATGGCCAAGTGTGCTCCCAAATGTTCCCCCTCTGCCATGGAAGAAGGCAGGTATTCTGCCTCACAGCAACAGTCTAAAGACTGAAGATCTCAGCACTGCGTGAGGCACAAATGGTGCATATGGTACCTTTCCCAGTAAAAGTGTAAGTTCCAAAGGAGTGGAAACAGAAGGCGGCGAAGAATCACGTAATGGAAGAAAGAATACAACTTTTAGATTGTCAGTGTCCTTCTTTCTGTTCCTCACAGCACCACTGGCTGTTTTCACTCACAGATGATCTGAGGTAAAAATCAAAGACAAAAGTCTGCTGGTCCTTTTGCCAGAGTGGTTATAGGTGTCAGCTGCACTTCGTAGGTCGCTCTTAGATAAGAGCTGTGCCATGCTGAAGTAACTGCTACTAGGGATGCCAGCTTAAAGGTAAGGTAGGAGACTGTGTACAAACAAGATTTGAAAAGAGACCATGAGAATCCTGGAAATAAAATTAAGCTTCCAAAGCACTACCCCAAGGATAAAGAAGCAATTCTGCTGTTAGAAATCAATTATATGGCAGTTCAAGAAAACCAGTTTCAATTAATCCATTCCCAGTATCCCAGCTGTAATGTAGGCACATTTGCATGTGGCACTGACCCTTGAGGTTCACTAAGTCAACCTTATCCAGCTTCCAGCAGGACAAGCATATGCTAAACATTCCTGGAGAACCACTTTTTTAATCTGTGCTCTTCATGAGATATCTAAGCATGATTCTGAGGCCTCTGGGCACAAAGCATAGTGTCTGCATTGTCTCCTCTGCCACTTCAGTTTCCAAAGATGTAGCCATACAAACACTGGCTGCAGTAGCAAAGTTGTGAGCCTATGTAATTTCAGCTGCATCCACTACCACTCTTCATGGGCCAATACCATGAACCAGCTCATGGAAACAGTTTGGGTTTAAAAAGAGAAGAACGTCCCCCAAAGAGAGCAGAATGGTCTAATTCACAGAAGAGTCAGAGAAACACTTGAGCAGATGGAGAAACTAGTCAGAAGAGAGCTCCTCAAATCATGGGGGAGTATTTGTGGGGGGGAGACGGAAGAGGAGTATCCTCAAGCTACACCCTAACAATCATCTTCTGTAGCAGCCAAGAGAACAGCCTGTTCTGTTGTAATTCTCAGTGCTAAGGACAGATAAGAAAAACATTATTTTCCAAAAGATATTCAGGCAACACAGAAGATGACAAGAAATCAGATTCATATTTCCTGCAAGTATCTCAAGAGCTGCAAAACAAGAACCTCTGAAGTACCCGGACACCAAGTTTGGTATCACCCTCAAGAAACAAACAAACAAAAAAATGTGTTTTTTTCTTTGGGTTTGCTTGTTTGTTTAAGAGCAATGTTCAACTTCACTTAGTCAATGTGAATTAACTGCTCTGGCCATAGTATGACAATATAAAGTCCAGAGGTAGGGATTTCAGTGCCAGATCAGAAACATCATGGCTTCACAATGTAAAACATGGACAAAGTATAAACTCCTGCCATAGTTTTTGCAATTGTTTCTTCAAACGAGAGTGCCGGTGAAGCTGATTCATCCCCTGCCCTCTCATACAACCCCCTCAAGTTGTGACAGCCTCTCCCTGGATGGCAGGAGGCACACATGCACGTGGTAAACCCCATTGGGAATTCACACGGGTCAAACAACTGTCTCCAACCAAAACAATTCCCTGACCTGCGCTGCACAGCCATGCTGAGCTGCGTGAGCCCAGCAAAGGAAGGAAGGAGAGGACAGTAACACATCTATGCTTGAATCAACACCCTACCAAAAGAAACATCCACAGAAACTGTCTCACTTGGCTGGCTCAAATTTGCTCAGATGTTAACAACTTAACTCTATAACGACAAGCTCTGTGCTAAATCAGGGATCATCTCTTCACGCCACACTAACTTTACGCTTGGTCAAGTATCATCTGTTCTCCCGCATCTTGCATAAAAGCATAAAGTCCCCAAATTAACCAGAGCACATCACATGCAATTTAACAGAAACATTACCATGGGCCACATCTGACAGAGATCATGATTGGTGATCTGGCAATGCACGGAACCAGAGCCATGAAATCTCAGGCACCACAACTGAAAAGCTTGTGAGTAACGAGACCGGAGAAGCCCAAATCTTTCTTCCACTTGCAAACTCATTTTAAAGCTGCCAACTAACTTCTCTGCTTTGCTTCATTGATCAACATCAAGTAAAAATTATCTCAGAAACACTTCTCCTTCCAGATGGTGGACCAGCCAAAGAACTGGAAAAGGAGAACATGTGCATGGTTCCTTCTGGGCTGGGCTACACAGCCCGAAAGCTTCAAGGTCCTTCCGGATCTGGTTTTAAAAGTAAAGAGGGGATGAGGAACCATACCAGAACTTCAAAGACACTCTGAAGCAGGGCCTTCTTGTATATTGGATCTATGGCAGTGAGCTCTAAAGAGCTAGAACCACGATATCTTACAACAGCACTTTTCCCAACAGTTCCAGTTATGTTAAACCTCGCGGGAAACTGAGGCAAAGCAGCTGCAGGGTTTGGTCACTTACCTGCTTGGGGATTTAAAAAAAAAATAATAATGCACTTGCAAAGCAATAAGATACAGTGTAAAAACAAACACTTTACTTGGTGCAGAAGTAACACTGACTTCACAGGTTACTTGTTGCCAGCAGATGTCCGGAACTACCAGGAGGTGACCTCCAACAGTTCATACCTATGCTTTCAAGTGACCCCAAACTGCTCAGGAGTAGTTTATAAATCAAAGTAAAAACAGTAACTATTCTCATCCTACTGGGGAGAGACTAAACACTCTATTTCATAAGTCATCGAAAGTTAAACATCGAAAGTTGCTTGAAAAACGACTAGATGCAAGCGAAAGGAGAATCTTTTACATTCGCACAAAATCTCACTAGTTAAACAAAAAAGTTTTAAGAGTCCTTTTCCCACAATTTCTTATCAAAGTGTCTTTTATTCACCATCACTGAAAGGCAAAACACATGAACAAGACTGGCAGGACCCAGGGGCCGCCCAGTAGCAAAATGGGTACTGCCAAGGTGTTACCCGTCCACCTCCCAGACCCCCACACCAGGCAGTGCCACCCACCCCAGCCCTCCTGGCAGGCTGCCCTGGCACAGCCTCCCACCCACCAGCCCGGGACCTGCCTAAACTCACCAACCCAGCAGAAACCTGTCTCCTTTCCTCTGCTGACTTTCCAATGGGCCAGTGACACGAATCTGGCCCAAGAGGCAGCAGGTGAGCACCACCTTGCTGGGACAAGAAGGGGAAAGCTGGATTTCCCCACTTTGGCAGAAGCAAGCTTAGTGCTTTAGCTCCATTTTGCCAGCTGCAAAGGGTTTGACAGCTATCACAAACCCACGGAGCGTGTATCGACACAGTTGTCACAGCTCTAGCCTCAGACACACCTAAGCTGGCAGACAACACTGTCTACCATGAAGCATTTCCCAACAAAAGGCTAACAAACGCTGAAGAAGTTCGATATGGGAGAGAGGGGGAAGGGAAGGGAAGGAAAGGAAGACTGTAACACAGGAGAAGATAAACTTGTGCAACTAGAAACAATGAAAGGAAAAGATGAAGAAACCCACTGCCTGTTGGCTGTTGGTGAAAGGTGATAAGCTAGAAGCTGTCTTAAATTTATTAGGGTCAACGACTGCAGAATCCTATTAGTAATTTTCAAGAACAAACTCTCATTTTTATCTTCACTGGTTATTTAATACCTCTCTCAATGAAACCCACTCTCGGTTCAGGTTACCTGCAAAGTTAAAAAAGAAAAAAAAAAAAACCAACAAACACAACCAAAACAAGGATATCCCACAGTAAGCCTTCCTGCCACCCAAACCATATATACACTGACAACAAAGCAAGAGAACAGGTTTACATGTGATCCTGCAGTTAAATGCTTTGAATTTGCTCCAGATCTGGACGCAGCAACATACTTTATGCAAGCTTCCTTAACAGCTCTCAGTTCTTTACCAGGAAAAGCTCAGAATATTATTATTGACACTACTGTGATGTCAAGAGGACTGATGCACCACTTGCTCTGCTCAGAGCTCTCCAGCAGAGTATGGATGTCAAGACTTGTACACTGCCATGAGAGTCTGGATGCCAAGTGGGACTATGTAATGGGATGGGGGCAGGTCAAACCACAGTCCCCAGCCACACATTAATAACACCCTATAATAACAGAGAGATGATGTCATACTGCCATTCTTAAAAACTTTGGGGACAACCCAAGTTTTTCACACTGAAATAAGATGTATGACTGCAGCACAGGCAGGCACATCACCACCAGGAAGGAAGCAATGAATGAGAATAACACCAAGTAAGTTGTGGAGCTTCAGCCTCCAGCACACTGGAATAAAGCTGCTGGGAACCTCAGGTGCCCACATCAGGCACTGTGGGTCATCATTTCCCCTACCTTAAACATGTTAGATGCAGCAAGTACTGATGTGTCTGGCTGACTTGTGATTGGATCTCCTGATGCCATTTAAACATACCTTAAATATACCACAGACTCAAAAACGGTGATAATTTTGTAGCCAAGTACTCTCACAAACAAGCAAAAAGTCAAGAACATACAAAAAGCTTTTCATCTAAAAGCACAAACTGACATTTGTCTTGACAAAAGTGTTGCCTTCAGTAGTTCTTCCTCCATCCTTCCTCTCCTTTCTTTCCCCATCCCCTTGTTACCAGCCCTCCCACTGAGACCATTCAGCTGTTCACACAGTCCCACAGTGAACCAGATTGGGTGGCTGATGCAAGATTAAAAATAATCCAGGAAAAAACAAAGAGTGAGGAGGAGGGAAGGTGGAAAAAAATTAAGTTCCTCAAATTACTGCAAGATGGAAATCCAAAAAAAATCATTGTTTCACTGCATCCAGGGAATGCCACAGGGGCATAAACATGCAGTGGAGCTCAGTCAATGCCACCACTAAAGAAATACTTGTCGCACTACAGTTACACTCTCCTGGAAAAGGTGGAGACAGAATAGCTGTTGGAAAGTCTCTTGATACCAAGATGACCTGTTCTCTTCCAGGCAGCTGACACAGCACTCTCCTGAAAGTGGAGCCTGGCACTAGCTAGTACAATGAACATCTCTCCCACATGCATTTTTTCATTAGAGGCCCCAAATTCCAGCAGAGAGGTCCCAAGCTTCTCAGATCTGGTGTTTATCCAACATTCCCACGCGGTCTGTGATCGTGCAGACCAGTCCACCATCTCCACTCTCATCATGCTGCCATTTATTTCATGGCTCTACAGCAGCTGTTAAGAAAATCTTCACTTCTGCTACACTGGAGGCAGGCAATTCCAGGATTTCCTTCTGGCCAACGAGTAAGATCCCATATCTCATTTTGGAATGTGACACCTTGGCATCTTCCCTACACATTTAAAAGTTTCGCATCCCCTGTGAGCTGTGCTAGCTTGTGACAGTCCCATTTGTATTGGAAACCAACTCTCTCCCCATCAGAAATGTATCAGTAGAAACTTGACAGGAACCAGGGGAATCATTTGCTCTCTCCAAACAATTTGATGCCACCAGTCAATTTACCCACAGAGCCTGACATTCAAGGGGCAGCGCCTAAGCCCCCAACATGCTCGCTGTACTCAACACAGAGGAGAAGACTTGCATGTCACCCTCAGCTCCCACAGTCCAGGCTCCTCAGCTCGTCTACCCAGGAACTACTGCATGTCAAGAGAGCAAGACACTTCCTGTCCTCTGGAAGACCCTTCAACTATACATTTAAAATCGGACGTATAAGAGAGGTGCAACCCACCCACTGGCTTCTGAATACAAAAATTCAGTGTTTCATGACCAGGCCAAAAGCAACGACCAGCCTTTCTGAGTCAACACTCATTTCTAGGAGTGGTATTGATCTCTAGTGAGGAAGCTGCTTTTGGCAGCTGTTGGGCCTGGAGTTCATGTGGCACAATAAGGTAGTCACAAGAGTAATAACAGATTATCTGCTGAGTGTTTGTCTTCCAGTGGGAAGTGTATGAAATGACTATGCACAAATCCCATTCAGGATTTAATCCTGCCCTGGAGTTCACACACAACTTCGGTGCACAAAGCCATTAGTGGGAGATACCAGCACCAGAGGTCAGAAACAATTCGATAATACACACCCCTGGGCTCAGGCTGAACAGAGTGCTCACACAGAAACAGCTGCATCCATCCATATGTTGATCTTGGTAATACATCAAATCAAGACTTCATCCATATGAGCCATAATGGAGCACTGTAACCTTGGCTGTCAGCCACCTGCCTTGTCCTCTGCCCAGAAAGACTACAGAGCAAATCCTGGACACCGTTTCCAAGCACAGGAAGGACAATAAGGTAACTGAGACCGGCCAAAACAGATATACCAAAGGCGAACCACAGCTGACCAACGTGACTCCCCCATCTAGGACAAGGAGACTGGCTCTGTGGCTGAGGGGAGAGCAGGGGGTGTTGGACACCTTGACTTCGTGTCAAAGGCTACGCTAAGTCTCTCACAGCATCCTTTGAACCAAAATGCTTGGGTAACTGGACAATAAAGGTGGGAGGAAACCTGCAACGTGGCTCAAAGGATAATGATCAGCAGTTACAACCTTCACCTGGCTGCCCATTGCTAATGGCACCACTCAAGGTTCAGCCAACCCTGCTTAAAAGCAGGAATAGGATGAGGGATAAGGGGAAAAGGGACAACAGCTGAACAACAGAAAATCCAACCAGGCACATGGAAACAAATATTTGCTATAAGCATGGTCAAACACTGACACGGCCCAAAGCTAGGGTGGCATCACCACCCTTAGAGAGAGCCTGGGATGGACCCAGCCCCAAGCACTCTGCTCTAACAGGACATTTTTTAGCATGAAGTTGGCCTAGAGACCTCCAGAGGTGACTTCCCACCTCCTGTGGGATGCACAGTACAGATTTAGCCATACAAAATGCTAAGAGATGACATTCCCCACAAAACTTGGCCATTAAAAGACGAACAATAATTTCCAGGAAACAACTCCCTTTGCAAGTCACACCAGGGTGAATTTTCACAACTCATCTTGCCCACTATCCTTCTGCTCTCAGCATGTCCATCCCAACACAACATTACATGCACACTATCAGCTTGGAGCAACCCAAGACACAAAGCTGGGACAGCCAAGAGTCATCCCTTATCCCTCTACAAAACCAGGCACAACCAAAAAAATAGTATGAACGTGACAAAAGAAGTAGCATTTTTCAGAGCACAAAGTAAGGGTAGGCCAGAACAGCAGAAAGATCAGAAAGTAGTTGTTGATGGAGCACAGCCAGACAGGATGGCTTGGCCACCTTTGCTATATTTTTTGTCTTGTTTACTTTACTCCAGTTTTGCAGAACTCCACAAGAAACAAGGAGTTCTCTCCTTTTTAGAAAAGGAGAGAACTCCATGAAAACATCTTCCCGTACATCCTGTAGTCCTGGGGAGAAGGAAGCTCCACGGACCAGCTTTTAGGAAGGAAAATGGCCGAGCACAAATTCATGCCAGACCACCCTCAGTTTATATTCCATAAAATGCAGTCCCAAACCCCATCGCCTCTCCTTTCTCTTCACGTGAGCCAAAACAAAGGACAATCAGACAGGAGCGCAACCCTGAATAGAAGACTAATGGGAAAGCATACAACAGAACAGCAAGAGTGGAAGGGGAGGCCAAGATCTGCAGGACGTGCCTCACGCCAGCCCCCCGGTCTATCAGCAGCCTGTGCCCATCTTTGTGCTCCTTATCTCAGCAACTCCTCCTGGCTCCCCACTCCGACAACCTCCCATGACGCCCATCCGAGCAGCCACTGCTCCCCGGGCCCCATCCCGGTGCCCGGCCCCAGGGCTGCCCCGCTCCAGCCTGCTCCCCCCCCTCCCCCAGCCGGAGCACCGCCCTCTCACGCCGCGGGCGGGCGGCTCCGGCTCCTTCCCCTCCCTCCCTCCCTCCTTCCCTCCCTGCCGCCGCCGCCGCCGCCGCCGCCGCCGGGCCCCCTCCGCCGG
>NW_016690232.1:1741191-1839800 GCF_001604755.1 Lepidothrix coronata
CCGGCGGAGGGGGCCCGGCGGCGGCGGCGGCGGCGGCGGCGGCAGGGAGGGAAGGAGGGAGGGAGGGAGGGGAAGGAGCCGGAGCCGCCCGCCCGCGGCGTGAGAGGGCGGCGCTCCGGCTGCGCGAGGGGAGGGACGGGACGGGACGGGACGGGAGGGAGCGGGGCTGGGGGCAGCACGGCCTTCTCACACACACGGGAGGAGGGAAAGAGGGAGAGACTGCGTGTACATCCCCAGGCACGGGGTCAGACTGCCTGTGTGCACACGCAGATCGCCCGTCCCCGCACATGCACAGAGCCTGCCTGCACACACTCACGCATAGACTGCCTGTACACAGACACACACACATACACGGCCTCTCCTCACACACACAGAGCCTCCTCACATGCACAGACCACCTGTGCTCACGTATGGTCACACGCACACACACACCTGGCCACCCCTCAGTCACACATACACCCCTGTCTTCACACAGTCCTCCTCACCCAGCTCTCCAGTCCCCACACATGCTCAGCCATCCTCGCACACCATCCCTGTTCCGGCATGGACAGCCCTCCTCATGCACACACAACAGCCTGTCCTCAAGTACAGCCCGACACACACACACACACACACACACTCTCAAACACCACTTGTGCTCACATCTGTCTGTACACACAGCTCTCCTCACACATGCATCTGCCTGCACTTGCACACAGCCTTCCTCATAGCACCCTACCTGTATATACAGCCCTACACACACTCCACCTGTTCTCACATGCACATCTGCCTGTACTCACAGCCCTTCTCATGTGTCACCTGTATTCACACACAAGTCTCCATGTACAGGCACCACCTGTGCTTGCAGATGCTGCCTGTCCACACACACACAGAGTGTTCCTCACACACCCCCATCCCGTCCCCACCGTGGGCAGGAACAACAGGTCACTCCACAGACACAGCCCTCCTCAAGCCCACCCACAGCCTGCTCACTCTGTGTGAGATGCCCCTCACACTTGCACCTACATCCACATGCTGCCTGTTCTCCCTGTACGTCCCTCCAGCCCTACATGCACAGGAGTCCCATGCCCTACATACACCTCCTGCTCCCGTGCCCCACTCCTCCACTGCCTCACTTGGATCCCCACAATGGTGCAGGCTGCCTGGACTGTTCCTTCTGCACTTGTGTCACCCACTGCCACGCTGGGGCTTTCCTCCCTCTTCGGGTGTCAAGCTGATGGCTTTAGCTTTCCCTTGCCCACTGACCTGGGGAGGTCACCGGTCCTGTGCGCACCAGGGCTGCACCACACAGGTACACCTCTTCCTCACTCGTGCACAGCTCCTGTCCAAGTGTTCCCCCAGCAGCCATGCTTACACAGTTATTGAACAGTTGTCAGGTCCAGATCACTGCAAAACTTTCACATTGCACATTACCATTTCCTCTCCTACAGGAAGCAGCAGGCTGACACCAAAAAACACCCCAAGAAACCATCATAACACTTTTACAGCAGGTCCCCCCAGCAAAGACTGACAAAGTGCAGCAGCGTAGGTGACAGTCCATTGCCCTCTGAAGACTTCTCCATGCACGTGGCCAAGGCTGGTTGATGAACTCAAGGAAACATCATGACATCATGACTCTCATGGTCAGCACAGGCAGACCCAGGGAACTGCTGGGCTCTTGGGATCAGCAGGACAACTACACTTGCTCCTCAGCATCAGTGCAGAGCCGGAGAGTCACCTGGTGTTGCCGAAGCCAGGTGTGTCCTAGTTAGAACCGCTGGGACCAGTTCATCACTGGATGAATGTAACCCAAAACTGTGTATTCTATAGCCTTCCATGCCATTTCCCAGAAGCTGTTGTCAATAGACTGACTATTTGCACCCTCTGCCCAGAGCAGCCTGACTCATCAGGCTATAAACTAAGAGGCCTTCGAGATAGGAGGGTGTTTTTGTCCTCATGCCCATTAAGGAACCCCCTGCCCTGAGGGAGGTACTGGGCACTCCTGCCTGAACTGGAGAATATATAATCTTGGAGTCTTGGGACTTTTTTAACCACTCCTGGGATCCAGAGGAAGACTGCAGATCACCGCTCTCAAACAGACTGCAGACCACCACTCTCAACCAGCCTGCAATCACCATTTTTGACCAGACTGCAACAGCACTCTCACCAACAGGTTTTCCCCCCTCTCCCTTTACTTTGGACTCAGGGGGCCCAACTAACACCACTCTGTTCATGCCCCAGGGTGCTGGGTTATACATTTGGGTTTTGTGGGTTAAAACCAATTGTTTGTCTGTATAATCGTACTTATTGTATTATTTTATTAAATTGTTATTCTGATTTATAATCTCTCTTTTGTGTTGAGTTCATTTTCCCCTGCTGATTTACCTTTAAACCAGCACAAGGTGTTAGCCCAGGACCCCTCCACATAATCAGACAGGTCAGAATGGCCAAAAAATATCTGTCATGAAACTTTTTGCTGGAGCCCTTTATGAGGGCTGGGCACAGCCTCTACCTGCACTCTCAACCCTGGTTCTCCTAAGTCCTGAAACAGCTATGCAAGACCACCTAAACATTGACATCTGCCAAAATACATATTTTTTTTTGAAAGAACAGGGCTTTTGTTAAAATTTGCTTTGCGTGTTAGGGAAAAAAAAAACCTACAACACCAAATCTGACAGTCCTCGGATCCCAGTAGGGCACAGGGCTCTACTTACATGTTTCCAACGTGTGCAAGGAGCACGGCTGAGTGAGGAGAACACTTCTGGGGGTGAAAGTTGGTCAGCCAAAAAAAGGTCAGTGCACCAGGGAGCACCACTGTGATATTTCCTCCTTTCTGAGCCAGCCAGGGAAGCGTGTGCCGGCACAGGCACCGAGCACACCGCAGGACACGAGGGAGGGCTGGCTCTCTCCAGGCTGCTTCAGCAACCATTAAGCAGAGCAAAAAATAATCCAGTAGGACACAGGAAAATTATCCAGAATAAATATTTACAAATCGCATCACAGGGCACTCGGTAGTTGCACATGAAGAAGCGGAGGGTCACGTGGTGTTGACTGCTTTTTCCAGATGCTAAAATGTGCTTTAAACGACAGCAGCAAAAACCTATCGGAACTTCCCTGCCGTTCCTCTTCCAGGTTAAGCAACAGCTGTGGCCACAGCCGGGGTCCAACCAAGGCATTTGACTTGGTGTGTTCCCCACTGATGTGGGGCTGGTCCTCTGCTTCCCCCACCAGCACATGAGCCTTCCCATCACCTCAGTCCCCTCCACTTGCACCCTCCTTCCCATACTGAGATGGGCTCCTCCATGGACTCTAAAAAGTGAAGCTCAGGATGTGCCTCTTTCACACAGCTGTGCCCTCAGTGCAAGTTTATAGGTAAACCTGTGCAAAAAATACACAGCCAAAACAGCCTTCACACGCTTGTCTACACAAGTTGCCCCACAGTGCTTCTCCCATCTCACCAGCAGCCAGGCTCTCTCTGGCTTTTGGTGCTGTTTCTGCACTCAAGAGTCCTGAATTTGCCCTCTCCTGAGCAACCCACCTTCCTTCTGCCTGGAATGAGCCAATGCCTGCTCCGTACCACCTGGGTGAGAGTTGTGTCCCCTTCTACAGCAAAGGGCTCGGGTCATAAATGTGCCTGCACTTGGCCAGGCCACACGGAGGGGCTAGAACATCCACTGAGACCCGAGTGCTTTGAGAGCAGCCTGGCCCACTGCAAGGGGCTCCCTTCACCCCAGCTCCTTGCTCCATCAGCAGCCACTCCTCCACCCCTCACCCTCAGTCAGGGGATCACAGGGATGCAGGCTGCTCCGGCTTGGCATCCTCCCCGCTGCCTTCAACATGCTGTATACTAGAGACCAAGGCCATGGCCCATTACCCAAAATTTCTTCACCTCCCTGCCCCAAAACAGCTGCTTAGCTCTTCTCACCTTCTGATTCCTCAGCACCAAGCCTAGGTGTTTGGAATCCCATACATCCCAGTTCCTCTCCCACGGTGCTCCCAGGAGCGCACACAGGTTACCACAGCCTCAATCTTCTCCCACTGAGATGCCCCCTTCTTCATACCCAAACACCACCATGTCCATCCAACACAGCCCCCACACCAGAAACTGGCACCAGCCTGGTCCCTTCTTGCTGCGAGGAGGTGAGGACTGGAGAGGGCTGTCAGATCTAGGAGAGCTGCAGGGAAAGGAGGCAGCAGGGACAGTGGAGAGGGCAACAGGGCTGCAAAAACTACAGGAGAGCTCAGTGCTGGGCAGGACGTGCCAAGCCACCAGCTCTGCCCTGGAAGTGCTGCCAGGTAGCTGGATAAATAACACAAGAGATCCCCCCACGTCAGAAAGTCATGCTGCTGTTTCCTGCTGAAGACAACTGCCCCAGTCATGCCAGAGCAGCCCCTGCTGAGAGACGACTCAGGGGACGGGTGTGTGCTTTCATGTCCAGTTTTATTAGTGTTGCATTAGTACCATAAAATAGTTGACGAGGTCGAGCACATTGCAGTTTGTTCCAAAAAAGGCTATTTACATTTAATCTGTCTTCATAAAAAACAACCCTAGAACCCAAACAATACAACAATGAAACAGATGGACAACTCGAGAATCTACAAAGTGATGATGTCCTGGTCTGGACAAGCCTGGCGGCACGCAGCCCAGGAACTGTGCTCACAGGGCGCTTCCCCACAGCCACCACATATATGCAACCAGGCAGGCAACACGCCCTGGCAGCTCTCTGGTCAAGGAGCAAAGCAGCAGCTTCCTGATGTAGCCCCAAACTGGTGCTCTTCCTTAAGGAAGCCAGTGACCTGCTGCTTTGCAAGTGGCACGTCCCTTTTCACCCCAGGCTGTCCCAAAGCACCCAAGTGATCCTGCAGGAGCCGGCCCTGCCAGGAACATCTCCCATGACAACACTGCTGAAGAGGCTCCAGGTGATGCTGCTGCTCATTTCTGGCCTTCCTCTGTCAGGTAAGCCCACAGGAAGTGCCACACTAAACACTACCACGCAGCCATCCACTGAGATCGAGCCCCCCCACAAGGGGACAGAGGCATTGCATCCTATCTTGCTTCAAGAAAGCTCCAGGACCCCCAGTCCATTACTACCGCATGGCAGGACTGTCCTAATCCCAGCCTTTCCAATCCCTCAGCACACCAAGAAGCAGGAGAAGGCCATCGCCTCTGCTGCCTTTCGACAGGATTTTCTTCTTAAACTTGGAAATGCCAGGTGCAATGCCCTCTGCCCTGGCTCTCCTGTGCTGTCTCCAGCACACGCTGCTGGTGAGAAACACAACAGGGCCTGTGCTGCAATCACAGGTTAAGCACAGGGCATTGTAGTTCTTGGCTGAATTTGATGATGGAAAGCAAACAGGCACATCTCCTCAGCCCCAGAAACCTCCCAGCCACCTACCCCTGCCCTCTCTGCAGGATAAAGCCACAAGCTTTATCTTCTGTTCTAATTAAAGCAGCAAAACACAGCCAAAGAGACCATGGCTCTCCCCAAACTCATGTGTAATTAAGGAGGACTCTGCAGTTACCACTGCAATGTAAATGGTAACAATTGAACTGGATGGGAACTGCAGCACTGAGCTAAAACAGCCGCCCAAGATGTCCATGACATCGCCAGCACCGCAGGAGAGCCAGCCCTGCTTGAGCGCTGGCAGGGCTGAAGCCCAGCCTTTGTCTCCAGGAAACTTAAGCCAGAAAACCAGGAAGCACTCAAGGTGCAACACAATGCCACAAAACCCTTCCATCTTTCATCTCCTTGCCAGCGCTGTTAAAGTAGGTCAGCGTCACGCAGCTCGGCGCGGCAGCGAGCCCGCTCCCGAGAGCTCACCTCCGAGCGAGGCGGGGGCCTTCTCCAACTGCAGCTGGAAAAGAAACCGGCTGCTTTGAGAAGTCACAGCCAGAGGAGCTGGAGAGACAGGCTCCACAGGGAGCAGGGGCAAGCTCTGGGACATAAAGGGTTACAGGGACACCAGGAGACAGACACTGCCTTCAAGAGCACCTCCCTTCTGGAGATCCACTCAGATGCTGCCCACCCCAGCCCCTGCCTTCATTGTCAGACTGCACAGCTCAAAAGCAAGCCCGACTTGGGAGACAACACCACTGCCTTTCTTCATTTGAGATGTACCTTCCCCACCCAAACTCTAGAGAGTCGAAGGCAGAGTGGTGCTGTCTTGGCTCTAAGCCATCCTTCTGCACTCACCGACTTGCAATCACCCAATCCCACAGGCTGGCACAGCTCTGCGGGCACAGGTCCACTGCTGCCCCAGCAGCTTTCCCTGGTCCAGCAGCAGGGATCCCTCTGGCTAGTGAGGCTTGTTCCTGGCAGGGTCCCCCCAGAAACTGTTGGGGAAGGTGGGAGGGTGGGAGACCTGAGGTCAGTCACTCATTCACCAGGTGCAAAGCCCCTTTCCAAAAAGGTCTGAGCCACATACATGCTGTGACACTCATTTTCCTTAGAGATAGAAATCTGTTTCTCTTCCAGTCAGGGACAGAAACAGCCACACAAAGTGGCTCCAGGTGATACAAGAGAAACAAGAGAGGCACAACAGCCTGATCTGAGCTGCGCCACCAAATCTGCACGGCCAGCCCTTGCCCTCCAGGGCCAGGAAACACCACATTCACACCCTGGGCACACAGCTGCCCTTGGGCAAGCCCAGCCTGCTACTGCTGGACTCCCTCCAGGATGACAAGGTTGAGACTTCAGGATGTTTTCTTGCATGGAAGAGCACTTCAGAGCAACAACAGCATTCCACAGGGGAGAAACCCTGCAGAGACACAAGCCCTCAGGTGTACGGAAAGTTTCCCAGTGAATTTGCTTGTATATAGTTAGAACAGAACACAAACCAACATGAAATCCAACGAGCAGAAGTGTTTCTCTCACACATACACACACACACAGTACAGCAGGGCAACACACATTTGATAGGCAGGACCCTGGAAATCCTGTCCTAGCTACCAGGTTTTTTCTTTACAGTAGATTGAAATACAAAGAGGAGCACAGTGATGGTTCTCCCCTCATCCCCCAGTAAACAAAGTTATTGCAGTCAGTCCACCCCAGCTCTGCAGCAGTAACACACTCCAGCACTGAGAGCTGCCCAGGCTGCGTGCGGCTCCCGACGCTGGAACCCAGCCTGATTGCTCTTGTCACACCAGCATGAGACTCGAGGAAGAAATCACAAACTGACTGATTTCCTTTACAGAGCTTTTTCTGATGCAGCAGCCTCAATAAAGATAAAGAAGTGATGTGCTTATATGCAATCTTCCACGCTGCCACTGCTAGGCAATGCTATACAGTCCCAGAGCACCAGCTCAGGTCAACCAAAAACACATGAACTGAGGGACCTGACAGCAGCCCAACTACAGCCAAACTTCTGCCACAGCCAAGAGCCAGCAGGCAGACCTGCCTGCAGCACAGAGTATTGCAGCTAGACAATCTGTCCTACCCAGCAGCCTGTCACTGGGCAGGGGACCGTATCCTCCTCCCCTGCATGGTTTGAAGGGAATACCCAGCCCCTGGCCAAGTAGGTTGCACTTGTGCTGGGAAAGGGTTTTGTGAGCTCTGCCAGGCACTAGATCCAGCTATCACCTCTTAACTCCTCACTCCCTGTCAGCAGAAGGCCCAGCAGAGCACACCACCACTGCCCTGCCCAGAAGAACCCGTGTGGGCCCTGTGCAGAGCTACGCAGCACAAAAGTGGGTGCCCCAAGCCTTTAAAAACCCAAAGGTAAGGAATCAGATTGAAAAAAAAAAAAAAAAGGTTCAAAAGCATCACTGCCCTCAGAAAGTGCCTTCTGGAAATGTTCCCAGTGCCTGGCTTGTCCGCAGGGGTGGGACCTAAAAGCACCCATCAGAAATTTTAGTCTCTTACCCTGAAATGCCAGAGATGTCTGTTCTTCCCCATAGCAAGGACACTCTCCTCTCCAAATCCCAGCTGCCACCTGCTCCCAGGCAAGCTTTGGGAAGCCTGGAGTGCAAAAGGCCCAGTCTGCAGCACCTTTGTCCCGCTGTCTCCTTGTAAGAGCATCCCTGGCAGCAACAAGGCATACAAACTGAACACAAGTGCAGCCAGAGCCAAGCCAACAGAGATACCCTAAAATTTCAGTCCTCCATCTCACAGGACATCTTGCTGACCAAAGTGGACAGTAAACCTGTCTGGCTTCATTCTCACTCACATTCCAATGACAGCTTCCATTCTGCACCCTGGAGCTGAAACCTCTCACAAAGCCTCAACCCATGGGCAACGCCATGCCAGAGGAAAAGCATATTCTGCTGGGGAAAGGATGTGATCTAGAGAGAAACACTTGTGGGGAGGAATACTCAGGAAGCAGAAGTTAAGGACAATGTCCATCTCCAGAGCAGCCCATGGGAGGCTGCCTGCCCTGAGCACCCTTCATTTCTGTTACATTCCTTCAGTTCCCACGAGGAGAGATCCTGAGTGGTTCGAGGACAAGGGCCCTGAAGCCAGGCAGGCTCCGGGGAGCAGTGTGGTCAGGGCAGGATGCAGGCAACAGACAGAGCATCCCACACTACCTCATGTGTGCAGTTTGACAGATGGACAGGAAGGCAGCTGGACACGCAGAGCGCCTGGCTGGCTCCCAGTCCAGCCACTCCAGTGATATATCACTCCACAGACAACGGCTCATCTTCCTGGATTTGTTGGTTTTTTGTTTTTTGGCAAATTAATTTTTTCCTGTTATTTTTTATTTTATTTTATTTTTTTTAGAAAGCATTAAAAAAAATCTGTAGCTGTTAAAAAAAATCCTTTCCCTTTAGAGGCTGGACGAGGTTTTATTGACAGGTAAATAACTGGTGTGAGTATGTAAATAGCAGCGACCCCACTGACATGGTGTCCTTCTGCAGCACAGCCAGCTGTGGGGACATGGTGACTGGCTTGGTTTGGTCATTGTCACAGACCTGGGACACTGGAGTTTCCTTCCTTTTAGTGTTTCCCTAATTACTCTTCCTGCCCAACCCTCCTCAGGCATCACTTCAGCACAAACACCTGCCTGTCCCCATGGCAGGCTCCATGCTCCAAAGGGGATCCCCTCTCCAGACCTCTCTAGCTATGTAAGTGGTTTGTTTTCCAAACTGGACCGTTGAACTCCCTCCAGACTCGCTGATCTCCCGTCCTTTGGCAGCAGGAAGACAGACTGGCCACCCTTTTCTCCTAGAAATATAGAGGGAGGGGGCCAAATGTACAGTAACACACATGATCTTCTGCAAAATCCGTTTGAGCTGATCCACGGCTCCCCCAGCCCACTCACACCAATGAGGTCTCAGGTTAATAAGCAGTGCAGTTATTCAGCTATCTGCTTGTAAGTGGTAGGTGTTCTTGGGCAGGTTGCCTGCTCCTGCCAACTCCCCCACGACTTCACGTTGTCAGCACATCTATATTTAAGACTGGGTTTTTTTGCCTTTGTTTAAAGGGGTTTCCTTCCCTTGTAGTAAACTTAAGAGTTAATAGAAAAAAGTAATTCAAAAGTAATCCAAGCACATCTGTAATTAATTCTGCAGGAGAGGGCAGAGCGACGCGAGTCAGAGTTGGCACGCAGTTCCTGGCTCCTGGTGTGCAGTCCCTGGGACAGGCAGAAGGTCCCTCCGCCGAGCACAGCTAGAAGTTAGATTTGGAGTGTCCAAATATGCAGATGGGAAAGTGCTTGACATGGGAGGACCACTGTGCTGCCAGCTGAAAGAACTTGACATCGTTCCACTCCACCCCATCAATCAGGACTGCAGAGGAGGGCAAAAAGAGAGGAAAAGTTAGAAAATAGGGAGGGGAAATGGCTTTGCTGGAAATCTCCCTGCAGTCGGCAGAGGGAGGCCTGGCCACGCACTGCTCTGCCCGACTACCCCACCCAGCTGCACACGTGGGGGAAGAAAGGCTCGGGATTAGACCAGGTTTAGGGAGAACAGCTCAGATTGTTGTTCCAGAATTGCTCACTGACACCAGAGCTCCCCAGGCTGCTGATTTCAGTGTCATCTGATCCGATTGCTCAGATTTCCTAAACACACTTCATTTTCTTTTTTGGGCAAATGCACTCTTACAGAGCTGCACATCAGTCTCTCCTCACTGGCACTCTAACCAGGAGACCCATGTCTCTTAGAGGGGTGACATGTTCTGTGAGTACTTCTCATGCTCACCAGCCTCAGACTGGGCCAGGATTAAGGAGGTGACCCAGGCAGATCCCTCTGTTGGAGATTCTCAACTGAACAGGCTACAGGGATATTTTTGATCCTGAATGCTCAGTTCCAGTGACAGCCACTTCAGATCTGTCTGTCAGATGAATATATGGCTCCTGCTGTGGCGTGTCTGTGTGCCAGCGACCTGCCCATAGGACCAGCCACACTCTCACCAGTTGCCACCAACCAACACTTGTACCAGTTGTGCAAGAGAAATAGAGAATGTAAGGGAGGAGAATGGAGCCTGGTCCAGCCCTTGTCCTCATCCAGAGCATTGATTCAGAGAAGTTCATAGGTAAGGGAGGATTTTCCCACATCCCAGACCTACTGAAGCATTCCCCCACGCTGGATACATCTAAGCCTGTTCCCCAGAAACACCCCCATCATGCTGGCACCAGGGCACATGGCAGGACACCAAGTCAGCCCTCTGCCTGGAGGACAATCATCTGAGCCTCATCCCAGAGCCTAACGGGATGCAAGCCATGCACTTACCACGCAGCATGTTCTGCTGATGTTTTGCTGTGCAAATCAACCTGCTGATTCCTTCAATACACTGGCTCTTTGACTCAACCTCCTTGTCTTTTGTTTTCTTGGGCAAAAACATCACTGGAAGAAAAACAAACCAGCACACAGTAAATCTATGCCACTCACAGGAGCTGCACTGACACTTATTTGAGTTTTTGTATTTAAACATGCATGTCTGAAAATTCTAAGACCCTCTCTTCTTGACAGGAGTGTGTCAGTGCTTAGCACTATCACCTATATGCACATGAGCATCTTAGCCCTAAGTGTCTCTTTGTGAAGCATTTCCAGCTCATAACCCAGGCCCCAAAGGGCACCTTCAGGGTAACTCCTGCTCCTGAGACACCAGGAGGGAAAACATCTGCATCTGCAGTGGCAGGTCTGCTGCACTGACAGCACCCCAACTGGGCTGGGCTGCACAGACACCTGGGGAGCAGGAGGGGCTACAAACTGGGGGCAGCTGGTGGAGAGGGAAGGCAGAAGGGAAGCTAAAAAAGGGTCCAGTTCCCTAAGAACTGTCCAAATGCATGAGCAAAGATGTACAAACCAGCTCCACAAACGCTGGTGGTGTTAAAAGCCTCTGCTGTAGGCTAGGCCGGCCCCAGGGAAGAACATCTGGAGTGTCTCAGGATTGCTTCTCCCATCAGCATGACACTTAAAGGGTGTCATCACAGGTGGCAGCTCTGGTACCGGCAGTGCCACAGCTGTGTTGGCCCAGGACTGACCTAGCTACACAGTTATGCAAGGAAGCTCTGTCAGCCTCCTCTCAGAGCCCCCAAAACCCCTGCTTCCATCAAGAGTGACTCCCAGGCCCACAGGCAGGAAGATGTGAAGGACAGCTACTGGCAGCTGAATGTAAGTGCAGAACTGCCTTACTGCTTCCTTGAAAATACTTCGCTGCAGAACTGTTCTCAGTTTCAAAAATGTTTCACATTACCAAGGCCAGGAGCAAATACAGAATTACTGACAACATTTAAAATGCCTTTTTTGTTAGTTTGTTTTGAGAAAATAAGCTTAAAGCCGTGAGTTCAAGAAGAAGAATAAAAAAGAAAAAAGATAACGTGAGGCTTTGAACTGAGAGCATTTCTCTTCTACTTCCTTTTGACCAACAAAGTACTCTGTGCAAAAGCATAAGAGTCATAGCATCCTTTAGGTTGGAAAAGACCTCTGAGATCATCAAATCCAACTGCTGACCTAACACTGCCAAGTGGACCACTAAAACATGTCCCCAGGTGCCACATCTACACATCTTTTAAATACCTCCAAGCATGCAGGGATGGCAACTCCACCACTGCCCTGGGCAGACTCTTTCAGTGCTTGACAATCCTTCTGGTGAAGAAAATTTTCCTAATATCCAATCTAAGACTCCCCTGGCAGAACCCAAGGCCATTTCCTCTTGTCCTGTCCCTCATTACCTAGGAGAAGAGACTGACCCCCACCTTCCTTTCAGATAGTGGTAGAGTGATAAAGTCTCCCTGAGCCTCTTTTTCTCCAGGCTAAACACCCCCAGCTCCCTCAGCCACTCCCACATGACTTTGCTCCAGGTTCTAGATCATCCCACTGGTTCTAGAGTGAGGCTGTGTGCAGGGGGAGAGTGGAAGGTCCTAGACTCCAGTTCAGGGGGTTCTCCTGTTTTGTCATCTCACAGGGATCCATGGTACTTGCTGGGCTATAGTCTCCCCCTCCCCCTTTTTTTTCCCTTACATGCCTTTTTTATTCTCTGTGGCTCTTTTGAGCTGAAGGCTCACAGGATGGGGATATCATCCCAGTAAGCATAGCTCTCCCAAGCTTCCAGCACTCTGTCCCCACCTTTGTTCTTCTGAGCTACACCATCTTAGCTGTTCAGCCGTAAGAGTGAACACATCCCCTTTTTACAGCACAAAGAGGAACCACCCTTTCAAACTCTATCACCTTATGTAGTCACTTCTCATCTACAGATTAGGATTTTGAGGATAAAAATATGACTGAGGTGCTGTAATGCAGGACTGACAAGTCAGGCAGCCCTGGAGCAGCAGGACAGGGAGAGCAGCATTGCATTCTTGGCCTCAGGCAGCAGAAAATGTGTCCACCTTCACCTTACCTTTTTTGTTCTTTTCTTTTGTCACGACAGTCATGGACATGGTTGGAGTGGTGGCAATCTCCCCGCTGGCAGGTAACCTGCTGACCTGGAGGGACCGGAAAGTGCATTTCAGTGTGTTTTTGGTAGTGGAGGGGTCCTTCTTCTCCGGGTCTCTCTTTCTATCCACGGGTGGAGCTGCAATCCAGTAATCCACCTGCAGGCCCATCAACTCAGCACCGAGGCCCTGGCTGGAAAACAAGACAAGAAGGTAATTTCTGCACAGCTCTCAGCAGTTCCCCCCATCTGTGCTTTTTTCAGAGTGGCTGGCATTCCTGGTCAAAGGATAAACACATGGCTCTTTGGGGAATCAGGCAGCAATGTTTCAGAGCGAGACCCAGCAATTACAAAAGCCCAAGAACTCATCCCTGAGAGATGCAACCTGCATCACACAGCACAGGGGCATCAGCTTGGCAGCACAAAACTGCACTGAGCCAAGACAAGCTGACCTGTTGCACAGCCATAGGGATGAGCAGTGGGAAAGCTTCCTTTCACAATGTGGAATTCAGTGACCCAGCCATTAAAGGCAACCTTTGAGGCATCCCAGATTACTTTGTCTTTTGAGTGGGGAAAAGAGGTTGCAAGCACTTGTTGCTGCCTCCTGAGCACTGATGAGTGACTCTGTCCAGGTGCAGCATTGCCAAAATCAACCCTGAACTGGGGTGAGCAAAGACCTGGTGGGTCCCTGAACTCAGTTCCTCCAGTACTCAGTTCCCAGTCTCCCTGACTTGCTTCCATCTCCTATGTTCTTGAGCTCTTCCTGCCACCAGCTGCTTCTTTTCTGGCTCAGAATCAAACAGCATCTCTGCTCTCCCCAGGTCCCTGTTATGGAGTTGGCATGCGATAACTGCCTCCCCCCAAGCCCTGCCACTTGCTGGGGAATTCCACTGATGGAAAAATGCTCTGCCAGTCCTGTGATGCTTGCTAAGCAATGGCAGATTTCAGGACATGATCTGCTGTTGAAAACTCCCGCGCCTTGTGTGGTAACAGTTGTGCATCACCAAAACACACTGCCAGCCTTTCTTGAGCCAGAAAGGGGAAGATGAGCAACCTGGGAAATTCCAGCCCTTGCCTGCCCCTGCCTCTTGCCAGCTAACCCCAAGGGAGCAGACCTGTGGCTGACAGCCTATACTTCTTCCTATACAATGACAATCAGTGTTGAATAATATGCAAGTACTAGACAAAAAGCTAAATTTATCTACCAGTCCATGTCCCCTGTTTGAGAGATGGCAATTGTTAAGGAAGATAAATCTGATCTTGAATGAAATATGCATCCCTCTGCACCACCTGTCTAATAAGAAACTCTCAAGGTTAAACAAGGACATCCCATCATTAGAGTCCTCTCAGCACTTCCTTTTGTTTGCCATTTATTCAGCTGAGAGACTGCAAAGCTGAGTTCATCTTTAATCACCAAAACCGGGTTTTGGATTCTCAGGGCAATATTCAGAAGTGAAATTCTTTAAGGATGACGCTTTGGAGATGCTGTTTTGAGTTTAAAGACTCCTTTGCATCACATTTCTCAACTCAGTTGTAAAGACAAAGCATCCTAGTGTTCACTATGCCCAGGCAGGATTTTATGTTCCATTCCCTGTTAAACATATGGCTTAATCTTTCAGTCTGGGTCACCCTCCACCCCCTGTGTTGTCACTTACAGGTCAGGGGAGATGGAACAATGTTGAACCTAAACCTCCTCATTTCTTGATGATTTTACCCTACAGTATGGAACCAAAAAGTACTAGACTCCTAGAGCCTGGGTGTCAACTTCAGATACATCACATCCATGGCTCACAACTTGAACATCTTACACTCCTGTGTGTATTGGTTCCCAAAGCACTTCCACCTTTGGAAAGTCCATACAAAGCTCACACAGGAGAAGTCAGGTCTGCTCCCCAGAGCCTGCACAGCCCCCAGTTGCTGCTGGGACCAGCCTGGGGCACACAGGGCTCTCCTGCCACCAAAGCACAGGGAGCCAACAGGAGGCACGCAGGGAACTGGACCTCCTGGCACATGTGAACAGCCACTAACACCTTCCAGTGCTGGGCACCTGCTAAACTAGGCCTTCCACATTTACATTTCCTCTTGTTAAAAGGGAACTCTTAAGGCAGCTGAAGAAATCAGAGGTTAAAGGTCCCTGCAGGGCAGTCTGGGGTGGGCACAGAAGGTCCCCATTCTGTCTCCAACAGGGACAGTAGGAGATGCTACTTAGGGAGAGAGTCCAAGTGCTTCCAGTTTCCCCTTCTCACAAGAGTGCTGCTATGTTGCCTTAAAGGTTCAGAGGAGTTAACAAATCAAGGGGAACTTCACCAAGTGCTTCTGAGTACAAGAACTCCACACAAAGTGTTAGACAGCTATGCCAATGTTTTGTGCAGCAACAAAATGAAGAGTCCTGGCCAGAGCAAGTCTTTACTGGCAGTCTTCTAGAGATTTCCTCCCTTCACCCCTAAAAATTTCAGCTAAGCCAGAACTTAATATTATCTATAGGTGAAGCCTCCTTGCAGTTCTGATATACTTTCAGGCACACACATGAACGGCAACTATGTCACCTTACAACTTCCAGCTCTCCCCTCACAGAGAAAGGGGTCAGCTCCTTCAAGAGTCCCTCTGACCTTACACTCACCTGGTCATTGAAAACATAAGAATCACGAGGGATTAGCCTAGCACCCACGTGTATCAGGGTCAGTAATTTCTTTGACTACGTATCTCCTCAAGAGAATCCAGTCTCAAAGGGAAAATACCAGCAGATGGAAATAACAAACCTACCCAAATGGCTGCCACAATGACTCAGCTCTGGTTTCTGCCAGACTATCAGAAACAAGGCTGCCCCCTGTAATTCCAGTGTGTCTGACCTTGGGACATGCAGCCTTCCCATTGAGTGCAAGATCCCCCCTGCCCTCCCCAGCTCCTTGTCGGTCAGCAAAGACATCGTGACTCCAGAGGCAAAAGAGGTGAAGGGGAAAGGTGACAGCTTTGAGTGTTTGCTAAGGATGAAGAAAGAGTTATGGGTTTCCCTTTAGAGGAGCTCTCTATTATGCATATGCCAGATAAGCAGCCAAGGGGGCTGTGAGGAGACAAAACATGGTTTACCTTGAGGACGAGAAGCTGCCTGTAACAGATGGTGAGGAAGGGGGTGTGGGGGAGGCTTCTTTCACAGCAGGAGATACAGAAGGTGGGGTAGAAGAAAGGACACTGGAGCTTGAGGGAGCTGCATCATCAGAGTCACCTTAAAAAAAGGAAGTCGAACTGTTTGTCTGGGTTTGTCTCACAGCCCAGCACATACACACCAGGATAGCTCAGTCTCCTTGCCCACGCTGCTGCTGCACAGGTTTTGCTCACATTCAATCCAGAGATCAGCCAACCCACCAGTTTTGATGGCCTCCACACTTCAACCACCAGGTTTCTATGTTTGGGTACAAGGCAGGCACAGACATTCACACTCCTCTGGGCTCCTCATGTGGCATCTGTTCTCCTAGGGTTTGCTCCCAGCTGATTTTAAGCCTCCTGCACAGTCAGAGCCCAGCTCACTGATCTCTCTGATGGGGAATCTCCCCCTGCAACCACTGCAGGGCAGCAGCACTCTTAGAATCCAGTACCTCTGGGCTGATCACAGGGACCTCCCCATTCCATCTGCTTCCACCCTCCACAACCAAGGCATCATTCCCTTCATGTCAGCCCTTCAGAATGGAGGGATCACTGTGGCCACAAGGAGTGACCCACAGAAGGGCTGCCTCCATGCACAAACCTATGTGTAACACAGGCCACAAGAATCTGGGTTTAATAGTGAAGCAATACAAGAAACAATCCCAACAGATGACGAAAACAATAATCCTGACTAGTAGTGTGTACGAAGGAGTTAAAAATAAGTTCACGTTGACAAAATAGCACTACCTCATATCCATATGTGTAAGCAGGCAGTATGGTGTAAATCACCTTGCACTCCCCATTAAAAAATAAAAGGGTCCAAGTTTTGCCCATCCTAAAGTTCCTAGTGTAAGGCACATGTCTGAGACTGATTTTATTAGGCAATTGAGCCCAGTGTAGGGAGACAGGCATGAACTTCTGATGGCCTGCTTCCACATTTTGGAGTAGGAACCAGAGCGGTGAATCCACCCCACTGAGAACACGTGAGAAAAATGGGTGCTTGCACAAATGTGAGTGGAGCTTCCCTGGATGAGAGTGTGGGAATTTCATCTGGCCTGAAGCTCCTTGTAAAGTAACAAGAAAAATGGCCTCTCTCAACTGAGAGGGCTCTCATTCTGCAGACAAGCCACAGAGTCAAAGCAGTGGAACTGGGAGCCAATAAAATCCAATTCCACCTCACAACACTCCAAGACATCAGCAATGGACAAGTTTGTTCAGCCTGTGAAGTCAGACTCCTACCACCTGTAGGACACAGAAGGCACACAGGATACTCGTTACCTGATGTTGCAGAAGATTGTTCCACTATTCCAACCTTCACCACCTAAAGGGGGCAAAACAGAAGAGCTCTATGAAACAGGAGTCCCTTGAACTTCAGGAACCCACAACCCCAAACCTAAGCTCATCCCTGCAGTCCCCTTAGCACTGTCCCTGTAGTCAGAGTAGTTGAAGTAAGTGGAAAAAGTGGAGTCTTCTAAGAGCTGGGCAGGTTCCAGCAGCATCCAGCCAAGCAGTATGAGCTCACAGCCCATCCCTGACCTATACAAGGGACAGCAGAGACCCTATGGAGCTGTTACAGACCTGACAGCTCTAAACAGTTCACCATCACAGTGCCTGTGACACCTGTGGGAGTGGGTCAGGGAGGAGAAAGGGACATAAATATCCCTTCAGCACTGCTAATTACATACACATTGCTTCCACCACCAAAGTGCAGCCACTTTCAGGGTGCAGCACAGCTGGGGTTTGTCAGGAAACCAAAGAAGCAGCAACATACAGTTTCTGCTCAGAGTTTTCTATGCTCTAAGCAAGGGTAGTGTCAGGCAAAGAAGATAAAGCTCCTAGCAAAGCCTCTGGATGCAGACATGGACAAACTACCACACGGACTGGTCAGAACGATCCAAATCACACAGTAATAAGGGTACAAATGTGTGTGGCCAACCAACCACCAGCTAGTACATTAAGATTAATGATAAATGCCACTGGTGATAATTTGTGGAACAGAACATGCTACAAACAAGCTCCCAAGAACACAATACGCCTAGAAAGATAAAATGCCTCTTGGTGATACAAAAGCAAGGACCTTCTGTAGCAATAATCTGCTATGGTGCACAGGGATTCCTCCTCTTAACACAGCAGAGACCCTTTTTTAAGGTCTTTAAGAAACTTGTATCCAGGGTTAATGTCTACCCTGTGTAAATGTTGACAAATGGGAAAGAGCTGCAAAGGGAGTTCAAGTCAATAAAATCTGCTTTAGAATGAGAAATGATGCCATGCAATCTGTTTAGTTTGAAAATAGAAGGTCCTTAAGTTCAGACATGACCATGTTTGGACCACATCTCTAGGGAACATGTTTCTGTGCTATGGGACCAAAAAAAAAAAAGAGGACTTTATTATAAGCAGAAAGCTTTGCAGAGTTTTGAGGGTGGGGAGAGGTATGCTGATCTTGGAGAGCTCTCAGGCTTTCTGGTGGATTCTTTGTTAGATTCAGTCTTGGAAAAGCCATTATGAACTCAGCAGTGTGTACTGAGGCTCCCTGAGGGGTCACTGGCTTGGGAGAAGGAGGCTGTAGCTCAGTTTGTCCAGTCTCCATCCAAAGGGCAACAAATCAGGCTCTGGAGTCCAGCAGTCATTTGTGCTGTATGTGTTAAACACCAAGAGGATGTTTCAGAGACTGTCACTGGCTGTGAGCAAGAGGAGGCAAGGCAGAAGATTTAGGAAAGACAAGCAACACAGGAAGCTGCCTACAGCCACCTTCATCTGCAAGCCAGACAGAAATCTCTTCTGGCCTTTTCCTCCTTGCTGGCTGACTGAAGATGCTCGAGTTCAGACACACGGGAGGAACACAAACACATTCCCTTCCCTCCATTCAGGGAGGCCCTTGAGACTGCTGCAGTTCCAACATGCTTCCATCCAGGAATGTGTCAGCAGCCAGCCTCCCTTCCTTTCAGGAAGAGGCACATCCTGTTAACTCTCCTGGCAACTGGACCACGCAGCCTCACCACCTGACCCTGGCTCCTCGTGAGGCTCCACTCCCACCACTTCAGAGCCCAGCTGAGTAGCAAGGCACTGCCCTGCTCACTTCTGGGTTCCAAGCAGGCTGCAGCTGAGGGAAAGAGCCTCGGTGTTCATGTCCAGCCTCTGACTTTGTGAGACACCTGCAATTGGCCTTTCAGAGTCTCTTTACATGTGTTTCATGGGGAATTACTGTGTCAGGAACACCTCAGAAGCAAGAGCAAGCAGCATTGATTTGACCCTCGTCACCAGCTGACATAGGAAGTCAGTCTGTGCTTTCAAGGTAAGTTTTTTGGGGGGTTGGCAGTGTTATATAAACAACAAAGCCGTTCACTCTTCCACCACTTTCAGACAATCACAGCCAGACTGGAAAAGCAGTGTTAATGTCAGGACAATGATCACTTTAGAGCAATTTGATAAACACTTCGAGCCCCATTTGCTTGCAGATAACACAGAGCTAAATCAGTCCTAAAGAAAAGCTTTACAGAGCCATGCAGCTATAAGAGGAGTCTAGGAGCTTCCACGCCCTTCTGGGCTTTTCATGTTATTAGGAAAGGTAAAACAGCTGTTTTATAAAAAGAGTGCTTCACTAGAAATTGCAGTTCATGGGAGGGACAAGATCAAGCAAAGCTCATCAGCAGGGAACAAATTGGGAAGATGTATCTTCTCGGGAATAATGCAAGGAGAGATTCTCACTCTGAGGAGACACATGAGTGAAAGCAGGGTCAGCCTGAGGGCAAGAGAGGCTAAGCTCTTTAAATGCCTTGGGATTTCGGATTAGCTCTGACGACAGGGACACAAACGGGAGTGCACACAAGTCAGCTAAACACAGAGCAGGCAGAGCAAGGCAGCCAGCATGCAAGAAAGAGAAGCTACAAGACAGCAGCAAAAACTGTGAAAAGGACATCCAACGACTGAAGAGCAGCCAGGGGATTCCTTTTTAGTTGCAGGTCAATGACTTTGTACCTAAAACTTAATGAACTGAAGAGCTTGATCAAATAAGGGGAGGGAAGCTAGAAAAGGCAAAGGACACAGTGCATGAAATACATGGACAGAAGAACAAACATGGCCCTGCCTAGATACTCTGCACTTGGCCACCTCTGCCAGGAACACTTAAAGATAAGGACAGGAAGGAAAACTAGGGACTACTATCCCAAATACATGTTCACATAATAAAATGCATTAAATAGCTCTGCCCCAGACTCAAGCTTAACAGAGGTATAAATGATCTCCCTGGTGGGATGTACTACCCACATCCAGGAGTGGATGGGATATTAAGAGGACTGAAGTTTGTTCATGACAAGCACACGGAGGACTGACAGTAGAATAGCAAATTTGGCCAAATCAACCAGAGCAATCAGACTTCCAGGGACACGTCACTTTCACGTGTGAGAAGTAAAATACACCCTGTAGTTTGTTGAGGGATCTTAGAAGGATATGCTTACATATCAGGCAGTTGCATCCAACCATCAGATTCTCATGCTGATATTCTGCCTTAGAGCACCCAATGGCTTCTGCTCTACTCCAGAAACCACGTAAGTTCGGGTTAACACTTATGGACTTATTCTAGCTGACTTGAGACAGTGTAACTACGACAACACTCACCCCGACAAAGGGAATGAACTTCTGCGAAGATTCTTCGTCAGGGCTAAAGGCAAAGAGAAAAGACTTGTTAGCAGCTTTGCTTCCACCCCGGTCACGATACTCACTTTATACGTTGCATTCCAGCATGCAGCAGGGACGGACAGTATGCAAGCGCCAGTCCAACGCTCCTCTCAAGGCCCCCTGCCAGCACGCCAAGAGTCTGCACGGGTGGGGAGGAGCACGCAGCCTACGGTATGTCCCTCGGGGAACAGTCTCTTCCTCCCTCCCTCACGCTTGACAGAGAAACATGCTTTGATGGCATGGCAGTCATCACAGACACACGACCTCCTACTGCAAGGAAATGGATCTTGTGCCACAACAACACGGAGAACTGTGCGTTACTTACTAGTCCCTGAAGCGCTCTGCACGCACGGCCTTCCCACGTCCCACCTTTGGAGCCATGTGCCATACCTTGCACATCCCGGCACCGCTAAAGCAGTTAGCCTGCCACGGGGTTACAAGCCGTGACACGTGGTTATTTGTAAAGCACTGGCAAGGATGTGCTCACACACCCTCACCCACACACACGCGCGTCCCAGGCCACCGGGAGCTGGCAGTCCCTTCCACAGGCACAATGGAGAGGTCGGGCACCAGAGCACACCGGGCAGGTCAGGACACCAACTCGAGAACTGCAAACAGCTAAACCAAACCGAACAAAAGGCACACCATGTCCCAGAGACAACTGAAGACAATGCACACACTTGGAAAGCCCCTCCTGCTCTGGCCCTGCCCAGGATTCAGAAGCCAGAGGGTAGAGAAGGGCCAGCAACAAAGGTCACGGTCAAACCTAGAAGGAATTAGGGAAAGACTCAACAAACACAAGAGGAACAAGATCTAAGTGAGGAAGGCAGGCTGAAAGGGCCTGCAGAGCCACTGCTCCCTTCAAGGGCGACAGAGATTAAGATAGACCCACAGGGTAAGGAAAGGACCACAGGAGCACATCCACATGTTCCGAGGAACTACAGCTCAGCAGCAGAAGTGATTGCACGGGCAAGACACTCATTTCTCAGTGACCAAGCACAGGAGACAGGTAGGAAGTAGACAAACACTGAGACTTCTCATGTTTCTCTTTCTGTGCATCCCTCTGCTCCCAGAAAAACCATCCAGAATTGAGCTTGTGGCAGCATGACTACTGCAGGAATACAGGTGTTTTTGTGCTGTTTCCAGCACAGATCAGAAATGCACCAAATGCACCAAGGTTGTCAACCACTGTGTGATTAGCACAGGCTGGACACTTTCCTCTAAGCCTCATGGAAAGAATGGCATAGAACTGCAGTGAATGTGACTCAGGCAGAGCTCCCTCCTGGTCCAAAGCAGAGTGTAATTTTGCAAACAGCCTCTCACTTAGGCTCAGCTCTTCTTATCCATTCCTAGGGCAAACAATAGGGCTTTACTCCCTTCCTACCTCACAGACCCAGGCACTACACCCCTTCATTCTTCCCCCAAAGCACGGGACAAAGTGACCAAATCCCTGATTCTGTGTTGGAAGGCAGAAAGGTCACATCTTTGCAAACACAGCTTCAGGCCCCCACCAAACACATCTCCTACAAACGTGATATTTCCACGTGATATTTTCATTTGCAAAGGGAAACGAGAAAACCACTGAGCTGCTGGGAGCAGCACAGAACAGAGGCTCAGCTTTTTTCTCATTCCTTGAGCTCCATGGGCTGAGAAGCAGGCAGAAAGCAAGTCCTGCTGACCAAGTGAGGGAAGCACAATCGTTGCCCAGTCATCTCTCAGCTACTAATGGCTTTACTCTGAGCTCTCAAAAAACAAACCATGCCCAATTCCAGCAGAAAACTCATTCTTGTTCCCCCTGGGAGCTCTGACTCCCACTGCGGAGAGCTCAGTGGAAATTCTGAAATAAATCATTGCTTCAGTCACCATTTATCACAGCTCACAATGATGCACAGGCTGTTCCTGAAGCAATCCAGCTGGATTTCAGCTCAGCTAGCCTAGTCCTGTCACATGTCCTCTTGGGAACTCTGGTCTTGCACGTGTACTTCTGAAAATGCAGCTTTTCAAAACAGTTGCTCTTCATGTGGATGAAAGGAAAGATGAGATGATCGTGCTTGTTCTCCACTTCCTCTTTCATGCTCTTTCACATTTCTTGTTCTTCAGGATCCCAAGATCCCAAAATACTAATCCAGAATCCTTTTGCCTTCGTAACAGCCTCTTCAACTCCTCCTACCACAGCCCTGTAATGAAAAATATCCCCTGTCCCTGGAAAGGCAGCTCCCCCTTATTACCTTGGCTGCACAGATTCCCAGGCTCCAGAGGTTTAACCCCAGGCTTTACTTTTACCCACAGGGCTTCTGAAGGCCCTGGTGCCTCAACTGTAATTTAAAGCCAGACCTGACCCTGGGTTGTGATTTCCAACAGTGTTATTGATATTTCACATCTCTAATTCTGGGGAAGAAAAACCCTCATACAACAAAACCCACAAACCAACAAATTCTAGAGGACAACAGAAAACCAGAGAGGCTAGAAAGAAAATCTTTATCTGGATTTCGGAGCTGTCTAATTACTATTCTTGCTTGGGCAAAATTCATGCAACTGTAATCAGTGCCTCAAAGGTAACCTGTCCAGAAATGGACTTGCAGGCTCCCTCCCTACCCCAAGAAATTCATTCAGATTAAGACATGATATCTGGATTTATGTTTTAGGACTCTTAGAAAGGAGAAGCAGCTGTATCACCAGGAGTCAGCCACCTGACAAGCAGAAGGAATAATACCTTTCAGTGTACAAGCTAAGCTGCAAAGCACTTGGATATTACAGTGAGAGACTGAATTACCACTTAGAACAGTTATGCCACTTATTAGCCTTTAAAATTTAAGCAACCCAAAACAGATTCAAATGAAGCCAAACATCTGTGATTTCCTAGCAGGAGGGTCTCAGACACTACCTTTATTCCAGGCAAGTCCTGAAGCAGGGCAATAGGAAAGAGGGGACTTTTATCACCTCTGAGCCACTTCAGACCAGGCACTACCAAAAACTGTCCAAGGTTTATTTTTGGTATGAAGCATTATCACCAGGCAGCTGCAGCTGTCTGCTCACCAACACTGTCCCAGTTCCACCATGTCTCCAGTGGTCAAGCCAAAAAAGGGACAAAGCAACTCCAGGTCCCCAGGACACATCAGATGAGTCACCTCTCAGCCTTCCCCAAAACCTCCCATACAACACTCTTCACATTCCTACAGTGACCTGGACATACTCAACAAGACACCCAGCCTTTCTTGAACCTTGATTCTCCTCTGCTGCACTGCTTGGCCAGGTCAGGGGCACAGTGAACTCCTGTTACGTTTCCACCAGCTGCCCAAGGAGGTTCCTGAAGCAACCAGACAGATGACAGGGGCTCTGCTGAGCCAGAGGAGAGACCGGGGCCATCTTCACCAGCTGCGTTCATGTTCAGTGACTGCTGCAGGGTGTGTTCAAGAAGCAGAACTCAGAGCAATGACCTGGACTCTGCAGAGCCTCCAAGACACACAGCAGGCAGAAAGCAGTGTTACCCCTGCTTCCTATTGCCCAGGAACCCTCCAACCCAAGGCAACTGTGCTCCAGGGAGCAAAAGCTGGGAAGTGCTCTACAGGACAGAGTGAAGAGCTTTTGGTAAACCAGGCAGGAAATGACCCAGCCTTTGTCCTGACAAGTGAACAATGCTTCCATTTCCAGTAGCCAAGCTGCTTCCCAGATTCATGCAAGGGCTATCCAGAAGCCACATGGCATGAGCTGTGCTGGGCACTGAATTACAGTGGGTGACACCAGCCCAGGTTGACAGCTGATCAGCAATCCAGCACTGGGAATGAGTGTCTGGTGAGCCTCAGATCTCAAATACCACAGTGTCTCTTTCAGGAAAACAATGCAGAGAGTTTATCGACATCAGTGAGACACCTCTCCTAGTGAGAAGCCCACCTCACCACCACGGTCTCAGCACCCCAGATGTTGCCTGGGCTGCAGTGTTCCTTGACAATTCCGTAACCAGTACCCAGAGCTCACAGACAAAGTCAGTCACCCAGTGTAACGCAGAGGAGCTGCAATGGCAATTCATTTCCTTCTTGAACCCCTTCCTCATTGCCAGCCCCCCTGATTTCAGGTAAGGCCAGCAAATGCTCCAGAAGAACAGGACAAAGCTTTGGCACCATTGCAGTCCATCACAGGCAGCACATGCGCCAACTTTTTGCCATGACAAACAGAACACGGGGACGGGAAGGAGAGTGTAGGTAGGTCAAAATAGGGATAGCTGGCAGTAAAGTTATAAAGCAGCTCATCACATACAGCTACGTCCTAAAGACTGGCTTGGCTTTCCTTGGACCACTAGGACTTGTTTAACAGAGCAAATGCTAGGATTCTGGGAGATTTCTGTTGCAATGAATTTGTAGGTAGTGCTGCTGTTTCTGCATAGACCACTGCATTGAAAGCTGGACTTGGAGAAGCCATTCACCTCTGTCCTCAAGGGAGAGGGAGCTGCAGTAACTTTGTGAGCTGAGGACAAAATAAACAATGTCCAATTATCATATGATTCAAAGGATGGGACCCTGCGGAGCAAGGGGGTCTTGGAGGCAGCTCAGAGAGCACAACTCCACTGCTAGCGTACATCTGTCTTCTCTTTCTTAAGTCCCATTCATTTGGGATAGCCTGCCAGTAAGAGACTAGTCCTCAATTGTTTTGATTACAGGGAGGAGATTTGCTGGTCTGCACTCAGACACTGCACAGCTGAACTCCACCCTGAGCCACTGAGTGCCACCTGCAGCACTCCAGTTCCAACAGACGGGAACTGAAAAGCCTTTTCTCAGTTCTGATTCTTTTGGGGCTACACAATATCCTCTGATAGCCAGGAAAAAGGCAAGAAAAAACCCTACCTTCTCCATATTTTACTGCTCAAAGCTACTCTCTCAATAACTCCTTCGTTCCCATTCAGTCTACGTGCTGGGAACCCAAATGTGTGGTCCAAAGGCACGGCAGTCACTTTCAGTTATGCATTCTGCCAGCGGATCCCATAGTTTCAAAGCAGCGAGCAGAATTTAACCTAAAGCACAAACTGTGCATCCCAGATCCGCAGGAACTGTTAAACAAGGCACAAAAGACCAGTTCACTGGGAAAAGAGATAGGAGATGGGAGAGGGAACCTAAAAGGAACTGATACCTTAAGGTAAAATCAAAATGAAAGCTCTTTTTCCTTTTCAGGAAGCAACCAAAGAAAGAGATAAATGCGTTATTATACTTACAACAAAGCGATGCATTCATTTAGATAGTGCTAATGGAGACACAATTTCTGTGCTGTTTTTCACAATACCCTCCCTAAGCTGCTGCCAGTGAGAGAGACAGGCATATCTAAAGGAAGGCACACCGGGAGACAACTGCCCACGCTCCATGGGAGAGCCTGTTACTCTAACTCGCTCTGGTTTGCTCATGGGGTACTGACCTGAACGCAGAAGTTACTTTAAAGCGGACACACAGAGACACTGAGAGACTGCCAGCTGTGCCAGTCTGACTACCAGTCTCAGCAATCTCTCTTCCCAGTAGCCTTCTGCAGGGTTTGAGCCTGACTTAAACCTATCGACAGCTTCAGGCATGGCACCAGAGCCCAAAGGATGTAAAATCCAAATGGATCAGACCAGCCTGCTAAAGCCATCATGCACACTGCTGGGAGGACTAAGGGCATGTGTTGCTCAAGTACATTTCAGATGTTTTTCAACAAAGTACTGAGTTTATCTTTACGAGCACATTGGAAACTCAAAATGATTAAATATATGTTAATGACAAAAATGAATCTGCAACAGAATGGAGGAGGCAGTGGAAACCAGTGCAGAACCCAGCAACCCAAGAGTGCAGAGAAAGAACAAGGCTGCCCTGAGAAGGGATTCACGCTGCACTAGGGGTGTCTGATCTCCCTGCTGGTAACTAGGGTAAGTCTTCACACCAAAAACAAAATGGAAAATTGAAGACGAGCTTCAAGTACCCTGTGGCTCTTCAAATTTAATTCTTATTATCACGTTAATTTTACAGAAGTTCACAAATACATGAAGAGACTGGACTAGTCAGTTCAGAAACATTTTCCCTAGGAAAATATGTAGAATGGGCAGAATTTTACTGAATCATTTCTGCAAAGTAATGTAAGAACAGACACGGGAATGGAAAAGCAATATACAATGAGAATTTCCAAAAAGAGGGAAAAAAGTTACTCTATCCACACTTTTAATCCCTCGCAATTCTTACGCAAAGGAGACACCAATGAGGGATGTTAATGGACCAAAAATGAAAAATCAAATAGAAGGGATTAACAGTTAACACCATCCATGCCTCATAGGAAATTTCTAGTCCCTAACTGAGAAAAATCACATGAGCTGAGTGTTTGTCCTACTCTAGGAAATTATTAGGATGTGAGTTGGAATCTATTATTCTGTCTGTCCCTTCATAACAATGCTTCTCTACCCTTCAGTGACAGTTACTCTTCTTCCTGGACCCTGGCCACATGAGGTTCTACATACTCCTGCTCTTGCTTCCAGGCCCAAATCATCCTTCCTGCAAGCTGCTTATCCCTTAAGAGAAGCTGAGATAAAACCTGGTGAATGTCAGCCCTCCCCAGAAGGAGTCCTGGTAGCCTGCAACTGCCAATCAACAAGGATTTTGTCTCTCCTGCGAGAAGCTCTGCTATTTACACTCCAAAAAGAAAGGGTTTCAGTTCCATCAACGCTGACGTAAAAGGTTAGATCTCATGGGAGATACTTTGAGGGGGAATGCTGAGGTCCAGTCTTACCCACTAAGGTCTCTGTGGTAAGAGATCTCTGGAACCTAAGCAGATATACTCTGTCTGTCCCCCATCCTCCTTAGTCCCCATTTTCCCAAACCTCTCGTATCTTCAAGAAAATCCCTGCACTTGAAGTAACCCCACTGTTGTAGATTCACTAAGTGGGACACATCACTGGGTGCAGGCTACCGTAAGGCTCCCAAGGGTTTTGCCATTTGGAGTGATTTTAAGACTGCTAGCACATGAGATGAGAAAAGCACTCTGTTTTCAACCAGCTGCTCACCCTGGGAGCCAGTATGACAGCAGTGGCATACCTTTTCTGTTTGTATGTCAGCATGGCTTCAGCAATGGGCAACTGGTGTGCACAGTTTGCCCCTGCTATGTACTGGGTTATCCGGGAGACGACATCGGGCGCCTCTGGAACTGCAAGAGAACAAAGAAAAGCATTTAAGTGACTTTTCCAACCACCAGCACCACTGTCCTCCCACCTGCTGATGGTGCTCTGCCATCTGCATTTGAACTGCATCTCCCCCAGGAAGCTCTGCTTACTCCAGAGCACAGTAAAGCTGTCCAACCAAAAGCAAACATCCTACGAGAGCATTAAGGTGAAAACACTGGGAAGGAACACTAAGTACATAAGCACAGACATCTGCACACAGCGTTACTGACTGAAGTGTCATGGGTATTTTATAGTGGTTAAAAGCTTTTTTTGAAAACATGTACCTGCCCAGAGTCAGATTAAGGCTTTTTCCACACCTTTACTGCAGATATCTGCTGAAGAAAGTGCCTGGCCACCTCTCCCAGGTGAGCTGCTCTGCTCACACCAGCATTCAGTGACCTGAATTCCTAATGACCTCATGGCCTTGCTGAGTTCACTGAGAAGACTGAGAGACATGCAAGGATAGGAAAAGCACAAAGATCACATCTATGGCAGCAATGCTCCAGATAGGTGAGACTGGGCTTGATTCAAGTTGACAGGAAGACATTTCCTAAACACCTTCAATATTTCTTTGGTTTCCAGCGAAGAGCCTCAATGTGAGATCACAGGAATGCAAGTGACCTTCACCAGGCACTTCCATACCTCATAAACAGGCATTTTAACCCAACTCTTTGTATTTGAACAGTGAACTAATTAAGAGCTACAATTCTCTGCCAGATCTTCTTATGCCATCACAGGGTTTCTGTGCAGTTCCCACTGCACAGATGAAAACACAGAATGTACAAGATCTGCACTGAACAATAATGCAAAAATAAATAAGGGTTGCAGCATAAAACCACCATATGACATCTCACTAAGGAACACCTGTGGCTCTCGGGCTGGATTTGTACTGTATTATGAAGCATTCCTAACCTAGACACAAAAATCAAGTCTGTATTTACATTTTTGTCTGCAAAATTTACATTTTGTAAATTTGTCTGCATTTTCAAGTGCAGTAAGGAATTAAAAGAAACCAGTTCCATACACCTGTTCTTCTACAATCTTAGGATTAAGGAAATGTGTAGACTCTCTTTCTAGTCCAGTCTCCTGCTCAAGCAGGACTAACTTCACCTTCAGAACAGGGTGCCCAGGGCCTTGTCCAGCCACCTTCCCATCTGCTGAAAAAAGCAGATTTACCTGCAAAGAGGTCTCTCTTCCTCTCATGGCTAAAGGACTTCCAGGAGCATCCTGGGAGTCTCAGGCACTGCAATTCCAACAGGGAGAACCACACTGCAACCTCCTCACAACTCACAGTGCTCCACAAACTCCAAAGCTTTTTCCTTCTAGTGAAATTTCCCCCCTATGGGCTATGCTGCCATTACAGCATCAAATCTGAAGCTTTCATGTAGCCCTAAATGCCAGATGCAAATCCCCCTCTCTTCTGTTTCTTTCCATTCTTGAAATCGATGAAAAAACCATAAGCATTAATATTTTAAGCAAATGAATACTTTAACACAGAGTAAGGCTTTAACCTGGCCTAGAACAGTCTCAGATCAGAACAGGAATTTGTTGATTTGACCTAGGGCAGCTCCCACTTGCTACCACACCGGTGAAGAACAAAATTCTTTAACAAGAAAGGTCCTGCCAGCAGACTTCAGAACATTCTCACACACAACTAAGAGAAGTTAATCCTCCTGGACTTTCCAGTTTTCCAAATCTTTAGGCTGTACAGTTTCTGAAGGAAAGCAATGTACTGAACTTGGCAGAGAGACGTCTGCATCAAAGAACAAAGCTGAGAGCCAGGTAAGAACAGCATGACTCAGAGGCAGCTAGTTAGTGCCTCTGGGAGCCAACAACTCTTTGCAAACCGCCACGTGAAGGGCTTACAAAGGTCAGATCTGAAATGGGAATGTGGTGGAGTGAGGAGAAAAGAGGAACAGAAACATTTGTTTGCTTCCTCTTGTATTTACTTGACCTTTGCTAAAATTACTCATTCAAACTTTTCATCCCACACAGGCCAGACACAGACACATGGTCTTACCAGTGGTCTGTGCTTCAAGTTTGTTGAATAGATCTCTCCAGGCTAGATCTTGGAAGAAGTTGTTGTATCTATAATCTACAGACCCCAGATACTTGGCCACTGGATGAGAGCCTAAGGAAGAAAGGAAAACAGGACAGTTGTTCTTCCCAGCACTTCACACAAGCATGATTTTTATTTGTAAGGAATTAAACTCCAAAATCAAAATTACACTAGACATCCCAGAAATAAACTTCTTCAATTATAACCAAGTAATTTAGTGCAGCTTATCTCTACAAGAGCATACAAAGAGACTTCCCAGCAGAGACTGCTTCAACACACTGATATCTTTCAGTTGACATTTCCCCCCTCACCCCAACAAATTAAATTTTAGAAGGCCAAAGAAAACAGGACTGGGAAACTGTTGAGGAAATAAATGACTTGGAAGACACAGAGGCCCTATGACTCTCCATCTCAGTCTCTCAGCTTTGCAAGGGGCTTTCCCAAACAGCCCTTCCTGCACCACACACACCATGGCTAGGTCACCTCTGCCAGGAGGAGCCAGACCTCTTCTTCCCAACACCATTCACACACCACAGGTGTTTTGCAATACTAAGAGGCAATTGCCCTCAACCAGGAAAAACAACCCACAGAGGCTTGTTTAATCGGTGGAAAAGGGCTATAAGCTCAATAAATGTGCTGCAATTAAAGACAGAAGACAGAGTCCAAGGATTACAGCCCCCAGTGAATGTTGGCATATGCATCAGGTCCCTGCTTGCTCTAGCTAAGCCTCATGGCTCAGCTCCTCTGTGAGCATGGAAAGACCTCCTTGCAGAAGCTTTGTGTGTTCAGCCTCCAGCTCTGGATGGAGATCTGACTTTATACTTACACTGAGCAGGAAGGGAAGGTGTTTAAGTGACAAACTCTGCCCCGGGAGGTGGCAAATTTTCATTTTAGGCCACCTATGTCCCTAAAACAGACAGCACCCTCTTGCAACTACCTCTCCAGTCTTTCAACATCAGAGAAAAGGTGTGCCAGGATCACACTTCCCAGTCACCACATGGCAGTCGTGCTCAGCATGAATCCTGTACATTTACAATCAGTCATTGTAATGTTCCTACTAATCGGATTATTTTCATCTTTCCTGCATACAAAATTCTCACATCTTCCCTTCCCACATCTCACACTTCCAGAGGCTGCAACAGTTGAGTCACCAGCTGGTAACTGGTAACCTTACAAATTCTCTCAAGGCGACTCCAGTTGTTTAACTATACTAACTGTGCTCCAGTAAAGACTATTGTGGAAAAAATCTGCTAATTTTCAGGAAAAAAAAAAATGCTAATTTCCAGACCTCCAGGAAAGGTTCAAGCAGCAGGTCTCTCTGAGCTCCCCTCATTGTCATTAAAGACTGAGGCCTAAATCCTTTCCCGGCCCCTCCTGGCTACTTTCACACCCATCATTTCTTTTGCAGTGAACTTTTAAGCAGTGCACACAGAGAACAGCTCTGCCCCATGCACTGGAGAAGCCTTCCCACATGCTGGGAAAACACACTGCACGTGGTAGATGCAGTTAGAGACAACTAAAAAACAGGAGGTCTCCCAAGAAGTTCTATCCACAGGAGCTAAATAAAATGTTAAGATACCCCAAACAGCCAAAATAGCCCCCAACTTCTTATTTTATTTTACCTGCCCCTTTTCAGTTGTTTATACAGTGCTTTGGACATCAAAAGAATCTTCCAGCCATAGAATCAGCAGCATGAAGCAGGACTGAATCTCCCAGTACAGCTGCTTACAGACACTAAGCATTTCTCATTATTAATAAACCACTGTCATTGCAGAGTGTAGTTGTGGATTCAGAAGGTAAAACCACCTTAGGAAAAATTCCACCATCCCTAGTTCAAAAGTATTGATAGCAGCACAGAGGCTTTTCCTTTAAGACATTTATGGCACGGTCACCATTCTGTCTTTGGTGCTTTTTCAATTGTCAGAAATGAGAGGTTGCTCCTCAATCACTTTAACGAACTGCCAGAAGGCTGGCCAGAAATAAGCTCTTGATTCGATCAGGAAACACTGCAGACTTCTACGGAAAAGGTCCTGTTAGAGAAGTTTCTATATTTGAAGTACATTTAAAAAGGATTCAGAGTTCTGAAGCACTTTCATTATCAAAGTTCTTTGTTAATTTTTTCTTTTTTTTTTAAATTACAAAAAAAAGTTTTATGATTAAAAAGCCAACCCAAAGCCACACTAGCTGAATCTTGTGTTTCACTTCCAAAGAGAGAACGTTTTTCAAATCATTAATGACTGCAGGACAGAAAACTCTTTTTCTGAGGCCAGGAGACAGTCAGCAAGTGAGGATCAAAGTCTCAGTCGCGCAGATTCTCATTCAAAGCACATTGAAACCTTGCAGAAAATATTTTTTTTGTTTTTAGTCCCAAAAGGACTCTCTCTTCTCTTCCTGCCAACCACTTTGGAAACTAAATGCCTTTCCTTACAGAAGGATCCAACTCTCTTCTGCCTTTTTCATTTGACTTCTGCAAATCCTACCACTGAATCAGCAGCCTAACTCCACTGTTCATGGTGCTGGGCCACCAGCCTCTGATTCCCACAGGAGTTGCCATCACCTGGTCCCAATCCTAGAAGATTGGAAAACATCGAGAAAAAGGCTTTTCAAAGTTTTCTGCTGCCTACATCGCCCAAGTGCTCTGTTCACACAAGCCAAGACTAGGACTAGCCCAGCTCCTGGCCTCACACCCTTACCACACCAGCACTGCCCAGAGGTCCCTGCCCACAGCATCAGTGACTGTCTGGCTTCCCAGGCATTGCCACTACAACATTCCTTAGGTTTCTGACTAGAACAAGACCCTTAATGTTGTTATCAGTCCATTCTATTTCCTTCAACACAGGCGACTGAAGCTGGGTAACTTTCCAGCCAGGCAGGCTTGTTAAGCTGCTTAAAAGGCAGAGATAAGGTGCAGAAAAACTGAGGGAAAATCCTGAGGAGAACAGCACGTAAAGGAAAGGTCAAAAGATGAATGTAATCTGAATAATTAAAATCCTCAGCAGTTTCAGAGCCTTTAAAAAATTTTCAACCCCTTCTCCACTAACATTTTTGGAGTCAGGCTCATGGAGGCCAGAACAGTTATCGCTTTGGGAAACATGGTGCCCAATGAATTTAACATTTTGGCCAGGGAAAGAGCTTCTAGGACATTATTCTGTGCATTTATTGTACCATGATAAAAAGATATATAGGAATCTCTCTGTATGAGGAAGAAGTACTTAACCCCTTGCTTCAAATAAAAGGTTTACAAAGCAGACTTTGGCATCAAGAATGTAAAGACGAAATTCACTCACGCAAGAGCAGCAACACCAGCATTACACAATAATACAACAGTTTGCCTCATTTAACAGACATATACCTATAGCCGAAGCTTCCAGAAAGCCTTCTACTGAGCAAACACAGCACATTTAACCCATTCATCTTTCTATGAAGAAAAACTGTTCCTTATTTACCTAGAGGGATGATCAAAAATCTCATGTAGCCGAGCCAGTCGGGAGTTTTGTGAGACAGCTGCTCTACAAAGAGCCTCAATACAGCACTGAGGTAATTCTGGGCTCCTGCCACTGCAATTTTAATTGGGTTTGGAGGCTGTGAATTGCAGTTACAGCTAGACAGAAAAAGAGGAAACATATTTGTAATCGTGTTTCAACCACGTATTTCAGACCAAGTAACAAAAAAAAAAAAAAAAAAGGTTAATAACAATTATGGCAGAAGAGAGTTCCTTCAATACAAACGGCAGTATCACAATGATAATCAGCAGCTTAAAACATTATTAATAAAATACAACATTTCTTCAGTAGTTTCTTAATTGGTCTCCTTGCTTCTTCTTTCACACATTTGGATCATCTAAAGGGCTGGATTCAACTATCTAGGTTAGGATGTACCCTACTGCTACTAACTGCTGGGTCAGAGAACACTCTCAGGTACCCACAGCTATCAGCAGATAACTAAGGAGTGCCTTGAGGAATTAATTTGGGAATTACTTGGAGGAGGAAGCAAGAACTATTTAAAAAACACTTATTAGTTTTTCATGCTTTACTGCTGCATATATCTGAGCTATGAGGCAGCCTCCAAAGCACAACCTTTTATAATCACTGGTGTGGGTGACTTGCATCCCCCCACACATGGCAGAACATGAACAACTTTGCAGGGTTGGTGAGGGCTAAAGAGCCACACAATTCTGACCTCAGGAGAGCAGGTTGGAAGAAGTACTGAAAGGCAGAAGCTTCATCCAGTAGTTGAGAAATAAACTCCCTGGGCCCTGGGGCACAGGAACTGAGAGGCTTTTAGAGCTGAGACAAACAACACAAGCAAGGTGAGAACTTACTATCTCTGTATCCTGGAGACAATAGTGCTGAAAGCTGCCTGAATATCAGCAGAGGAGCATGTACAGACCACTGGCAATGTATGCTTTTGCAAGACATCTGATAGGTACTGAGGAGAGAACAGAATATTTTATAGTCCTTTTTTGGTACAGTTTGTCACAAGAAGAAAATGTGCCTCCCCCAACCTCCCAGGTCTTCTCATACCCAAACTTGGGCTCTCTCCCTGTGTCTGATTTGTAAGTGATATAGCTGTTTCTCAAACACCTTGTCCTTGTGCAGCAGCCAAAGGAAAGCTTTTCCTCTAGAAAAATGGAAACACCTTCTTGACAGATAACAAGACCATATCCCAAACATAGCAACAACAACTCCGGAACAGCACAGTTTTTATGGCCACAGAGGGCAGGGCTCCAGCAGAAGGCTGTTCACCTAGCAGACAGCACTGGGTAAAAGCAGATACTGTCTACCTGCCTGCTTCTAGAACTGCAGTTGCATCTCTCCCAGATTTCAAAAGGTTTTAAACAAATGCAATGTTCTGCCCACCTTTGAGCACTGAAAAAAGGGATGGGTGCTATTAACATACATGTTCCTCATGAGGGACTGTTTCCCCTCCATGCAGCTAATGGGGAACAACACAAAGCTTGGGTACACATGGACATAATTATGGCACTTAGCAATTATCTCACACTTTCAAATTCTGTACTGCCAATCTATACAACCCAGCCATTGCTAAGTGCATGGCATCTGACACTGAAGGCACAAGCTGCCAGAACCACTGGAAGACGACCTACAATGCTTTCTGTTCATCTCTAGAAGGCATTTCTCTGTCTTCCAAGTATAGAGAAGCTGGAACGAGTAGTTCAGCTGGTATTTTTGCTCTCTCACACATTGAGACCCTAGTTCTTCCAGAAAGCCAAACCAGACAGTGTAACTCCAAATGCCTGGCACAAGTTCTCCAGGCGACAGTCACCCAGCAGATGTTTACTGGTCCTCTGCCATACATAATTTATTGCTTTCTCAGAATAAGGCTCCAAAAGGAGAAAAATGTGTTCCAAACCTGTAACAAATCACCCCTTGTTGCCAGCAAAAAAATGTACTGCTCAGGGTTCTCCTTAACAAAACTATCACTCAGAAAGGATGGGGTGACAGACCTGCAGTCAGGAATCATGAGTGCATGTGCACAGCTACGAAGCTGACCCAAAATATTTTCTCCTGTGTTCACCACCTGCATTTAGAAATCTCAGCCTAAACCACAGGTCAGACCTCCCTGCTGCTTTTGTTCCATTCTACCACAGTTTAGAAGCAGGCTCTTAAGTGCAAAGGTCAAGACATTCCCAGTGTGCTGCTAACCAGAAGGAATGGCATTTTATAGAAGAGAAAACACCTCTGTGGAAACATTTAGGTGGCAAAAGCTTTACAAGACCCACAGCATCTCCAGGTCAAATGAAATCCAACCTGTAGGCACTAAGCACTCAGTAGGTTGCCAGCCCCCACGCACCACCACTGCTCTTCCAACCAAGCAACAGAACCTACTTGGTTAGTGGTAGAGCTCAAGGCCTGTCCATTCCTGAGGAGGAACAGCGCAGGAGAACTGTGCTTCAGGTAACGTCTCCTGCCTTTACCTGGCCTTGCCAGTCAGATGTATTGACAAGAATAATGTTTTCTGGCAGCTGGTCGTCGGAAACCAGGATGTGATTTAGTTGGTCATACACTGTTTTCCTGGGGATCTGGAAATAAAGACATGGAGAAGAGAACAGTATAAGATGTCACCTGTAACCATCAAGCCACCACCTCCAGCTCTTGCAATTCATGAGAGGTGGCTGTAGATGCATGGCTGGCCAGTGATCCCATCAGGAAAGGCACACTAGCAGCACATGGGACTGACACACAGCAGCTTCTTCAATATTAGCCACTTTGGACTGGTTGGCCATTACTTCTTCTGCCATGCACTTTAACTTACATCACTTTATACCAACTAATAGTGCCCAACAATTTAGGACTCATAAAAGCCAGGAACAGTCTCCTCCAAAGAGGGAAATAAGTGAGTCCTGCAGCTAATAAAAGCATGGCACATATGCTGTGCACAAGTCAGTCCCCTACTGCAATCCCTAGCAATCTGCCTTAGTTCAAAGGAGTAATTCCTCAACACGTTCCTATTCATTTCTCATTCTAACAATCTGTTCCAGTGTTTTCAGTTTATGGCTGGCTGACAAAACAACAAGCTGGCAAATCCCAGCAGATTAGATGAAAGATGCAGTTTTAGCCAAGACATAAATTCCCTCCTTCCTGAAGCTACAGGGCCCAGTTCCTTTCCAGCAGGGACAGAACTCAGACCAGAATGAAAAGGACCATGGGAGATAGTTGGAAAAGAGGAAAAACTATGGGTGGCTGGAGACATAGTAATCTTTTTCACACCTGTAAGTGGTGCCGGGTGTCTGGAGAGCGCTCATTGTCCAGGCTGTTGGCTCTCTCGTTCTGTGGCCTCACTGGCTGCCTCTCCTTCAGAGATGTGCTTCTTCCCCGACGTCCCGTCTGCTTCCCTTCAGACCTGCTAGAGAGATGTGCTTACATTCCAGAGCTGGCTCGTATGTGAGTGAGACCCACCTCCCAAATCCCAGATCTCACAGTCTGGCAATCTCAATAATGCGAGTGAAGGCACTGGGGAATTGTGCACGTAGATCTGAGTTAGCTTGAGACCTGTTAATTCTGCTTCTGATAGGGCAGAGTGCAAGGTTCAGCTACAAAGCACGTTCCCAGAAGTCCCAGGAAGACTTCCACAGCCCATGCTTAGACCCACACCACTGCTCTGCTATTGCTACACCAGCATAAGAGGATCCAGCCGTGCAAACTGCAGTCATGCACTCCCAAGCAGCACAGAAATACCTCCAAAAGAACAACTATTTACTTGCAAACTAGAGAAACTATACTGTTGGATTGCTGACACCCACATTCACTATCCTATTTGGGAAGGTTTAAAGGTTAGACTTGACAACCAACCACCTTTCAGGCCAAAATCAGCATCAGATATTGACTTAGCAACAGTATCTTTAAGCAAGCAGCTCCAGAGTTCTATAAAACTTCCTTGGTCATGGAGCAGGTACAACACAGGAGACCAAAGCAGCCTCAGAGCAGTGCTGCCCTTCGGGGCTCTGAGCATTCCTTTACCAGGTGCTCAAGACCCATCATTCAAATGCCCAAACACAAGGAGGGTGTCCTTGCAGTCAGTGGCATCATGACCAAACCCTAGCACGCTGTCCCTGACCTCCTGAGCAGCCCTGCAGCAGGCACAATGCTGTCCCCCCTCTCTCTACCTGGTGGATGGGATGATGAGGGACTCTGTCTTAGTGATCTTCCCGCTGGGTGGGAGCTTCTCAACAAACACATCTGGTGTGGGGAGTTCAGCCTCCTGGACCTCAGCTTGCTGGTTAGACTCCTGCAAAAACACAGGGAACAGAGTTACCAGGAACAAACCCTCCCCTCTTCTCACCTGGAGAGCTTTGCTCTGGCTGGGGCACATTGAGCCTGCCTCCTCCAGACATGCTACTCACTGCCAAAAGGGAGAAGCCAATATGGGCTATCTGGGGTTACCACTTCCCAGCTCTGCCTCACAAGGGAGCTTGAGGTAGCAAAGGTAGGATGCTATTTGGAACAGGCCCTCTCCCAGCTAAAAGCCAGGGACATGACTCCTCATGCAATGCAGATTAATTCAGCTTACCCAAATGAACTAGCAGAGAGAGAAAGACATGGGATAAATGTTACACACTGTGTCCCCAGCAGAGCAACTTGAGCTTTGGGGTTTTTAGCCGAGGAACAGCTTGATTTCTGCAATTCAGTTTGAAGTAATACTTCTGTCCAATAGCATGGAACAGGCCTGAGAACCCTTTTCAGGATGGTACACATGCTCAGTGGTATACCTTGGGCCAGCCTTCCTCAAACCAAGAGAAAGGCTTTGAAAAGAAGGCCATGTAGAGCATTTTAGTTGCAAAAAGCTGAAAGACAAGAACCTCCAACAACTAAGGTCAGGAGGAGAGCTCAGCATTATCTTCACTGCAGCTGATGTTACCCATGGAAGTTGTGTTGTACGTGCAACTACATGGACAGACAGAAATATGGCAGAGCATGCAGCTCCCAGATGACACCCAAACTGACAGGAGGAACATCAGCAAATGCATTTTCAACTTACGTAAGGGACAGTGTCAGAAATACTGTCTCCTGTATGTTTGGTTCCAAGACTCTTTGTCTTTTCAGGCACTTCTACCTGCTTGAGAGGAGAAAAATCATCAGGAGGTTTAGCACGAGCACAGTTTCCAGCCACACTCTCTGGATCAGGCTACTCAAGAGACAGACTTCTCCGTTTAAACGTGGCACAGCTCTGCAGGATGAACAGGAGCGCTTCCTGGCCACACCAGGACCAAACATATTAGTGTGGGATGTGGCTGAGCTCGTGCACAATACACAGTAGAGGCAAGGAAGTGCCCTGGAATGGGACTGACCCTTTATGCAGCCAATATGCCCATCCACAAGGGGATGGAAAAAGGGCTGAGCTGCCTCTCAGTGTTCACTCTCAGCCACCATGAAAAATATGCCAAAATCAGTAAGGTAAAGCCTCCTCCAAACAGTGCCAAAAAGTCCCTAAAACTCCCAGGCAACACCTCTCACCCTGGCAGTCACTTCACCTGAGAATCTGAAACTAATCATACCATTAGCAAGTGTTTAATATATAACCTGAAGATGTATCCTTAAGTTAATACAGTATTTGCATTAAAAAAGAAAAGAAAACAAAAAACCCAAACCAACCAAACAAAAAAACGCCCCAACCCCCCAAGGAAAACCAACAACCAATCGTGTTTCCTTAGCAGAGAATTCATATCTCTGCATCCAAGTCTTTGGAGGAGGTCAGAGAGGGTGCTTTAATTTACACATGCAAATAGAGCTAGTGCAGGTCTGCTATACTACCTGCAGACAGGTAACTCTTGAAACGTGACTTACAGGACTTGATGGCTCTCTCTGGCTCCTGATGCTATGGATGCTACCAATTTCTGTCTGAGAGCTGGAGTGTGACAGTCCTTCAAAATAAGGTCTGAATAAGAAAAGAAAAATTACTTCCTTATTATCAAAAGCACCACAGAAGTCCACCACATTCACAGCAAAGCAACATGACTGTTCCCAGGGGGGTCTTACTGCTCCCCAGTGATTCCAGTAAAATTTATAGGCTAATTTTGAAAGGAGAGGAAGATCTCCAAGACAGTAAGAGAAGCCAAAAAGTCCAAGGATTCCTGTCTAGCCCTGACAGTGTCTGACTGTCACACAGGAGACTATTTTTATAAAGCTCTTATTAAGAATGCCTGCACACCCTCACTCTACACAGTAAACAGCAGCTTTTGCTTCCATAAGATCCAGGGTGGGCATGTGGTCCAGCATATTCCCACAGCAGAACAGAATGCACATTGACCCCACACAAGCATTTGTGTCCTTACTACCCCAAGCACCAGGTGCAAAGTTTCACAATGACCATCTTGTTTCACGTAGCAAATGCTGAACTACACAACATTCCAGACAGGGTCTAGCTTCTGACTGAAATACAGCAACTAGAATTACTGCCTCCCCTCCCACCCCCCCCGTACTCTGCTCCTGTGGGTAAGTGACTCTTGGTGCTAATATGCATTTTATTTCCAGCTTGCATCTGGATTTGGCTCTCAGCCCTAGGCTCCAATTACACATTTGCTCAATAAGATAAGGTAGCACACACACAATCAGATTGTGCTTCCACATAAGAGGCAGCTCATCACACCAGGCTACAAGACTCAATTACAATTTAAGGAACTGATTTTTTTTGTTGCAGGAAAAATCTGCCTACAAGCCATCAGCATTTATCACATCCTCTTCAAGATATGAACTCAAGAACTGGATGCAGCAAACCACAAAGCGTCTCTCCAGGACCAGACACAGTAAAGTTCCAATTCCAGCATTATTCCAGTAATCACATATCCCAGAACAGTTAGCTCCTTGGCTCCAGGGAACAGGATATGAACTCTCAGTGTGTACAGTAAAACATTTTTGCTTGTTTCAAACTGCTGCTTACCACAACACATCTACTTTCAAATCCCTTCAAGGTAGGGCCTACCAACTGGTGATATCCTGGGTCAAGCTCCAAACCTTTGTAAGCCACCAACCCCATCACTTGTCACTGCTGCTCCAATCTATTCTTGATATCTTCTGGCTCACTGATAGGGAACAAGTCACTCCAGACTCAGAATTTATTCTCAGATCAACTAGGTTATTCTACATTAATGAGTATATTAGTACACCTGATAATTAGCCAGCATTTAGCAGGTGCTGTACTGACCAACTGCAGCGGTCAGCACCCCAGTGCTTTGTTTCAGAACCATCACAACAGTGAAGGCCTGAGCACGCAACCACACACCAGTCAGAAGCATGAGTGCAGCTCAAACAGTCTCATGTCTCCAGTCTTTATTGGGCAGAGATGTGACACAGGGCAGGGATGTGAACAGAACCCTGTTAGCTCAGGGTTCTGTATCTGCTCAAGACCCTGAGCCAGCGATCCCCAGCTCAGCTCTACAGTGCTGTGACTGACCCACACATCAGTGCTCACAAAAGCCCTTTCAGAACAGGCTTGAGTGTATCTACGTGTGCTGCAGTCAGTGCCTTGGGCCCTGAGGAATTAATTTGTTTTCTGCAGTTCTGTTTCCTTAATCCTTGCAAAGACTGTCTTTCCACACAGGGTATTACCGTCCTTTCCAGAAAGACAGTCTGCCTTGCCCATCCCTGCCACTACTTCTGCAGCTTCCAACAACACCATCTTCTACCTTAGCACACATTTCCTATCTGTTTCTACCACTTCCTCAAAACTCTGTCTGCCTGTCAGCAGTTCCTACCCCTGTGCTCAGGTGGCAGGGCAGCATAACATCTGCAAAGGGAACAAGGAAGAGTTGACACTGAGGAGAAGTCAGACCCCACACACACTATCCCAAGCTCACAAGCAGTCATTCCCATTCTCACAACACACACTAGGGCTCCAACAAGGGGGAAAACCAGAATGGAGGTGTGGGTATGAAACCAACATCTGATCTGTGCTGACACTGTGCATGGTCTCTCTCTGGCCCAGCATAAGCTGCCTCACACTTACTTTAACTTTGGCTTTGGAGTGCTCAAGACACTGTCATCATCCTCCATTTCTGGCCCGCTGTCACTGGGGTTCTCTATATCCAGTGTGTCATACAGAAGGTCCAAATCCTCCTCCACCTCTGGAACGTGCTCTGCTGGGTCCTGCTCTGAATCCAGAACCTACACACAGGACAGAAACAGGTATCACTGAGCCTGTCAGGAGACAGATCGATCCCACATCACCTGTACTCTCCCCAGGACTGCAGTACACGGTCCTGGGAGTAAGATTCTATTCCTGGTGCTTGGATACCATATCTGACAGGAACATTAAGTGTATGAGAAATGCATGTTTTGGATCAAGCTTGTCAATGTCTGGTTAAGCAGGAGTTTCATATTGGACTAGGCATCCATGAGCAAGCCATTTAACTACAGGTTATGACCATTATTCAACCCCATTCTATAAACAATGCTTTAAAAAGGTCACAAGGGAGTCCCAGTTTTCCTAGAACCACTACAAAATTCCAGTATTCCCAACAGCGTAACCTGTCTTGGGTTTTACTGAAAAAGCTGCCCTGACAACTTCTCATTTGATACCCAAAAATGTCCACAAGAGGTGCCTGAAACCTGGACGAGGATCCACTGCCACCCACACACAAGGCAGAACAGACACCTCACATTAAACTTTCTTGGTTGCTTTGCACATCCTCCGGAGTAAGCAGGGAGCTGTGCTCAGTTCAGAGCTTGCTTTTTGAGTGGCAGCTCTGGAAAAGCAGCAGCTCAGCTGTCTGAGCCCTTAGCTATGGGTGCTGACTCTGCTGAGCTAACTTGGGAAGAACAGCAAAGCTAACAGGACTATTTGAAAGCATAAGGAAGCACGAGGAGTTACTCACTCTTTCCCACAAGCCACAAAATCAACACACGGCCAAACAGCCAACTGAGTTGTTAACTGTTTTTATATTAGACACTTAATGTTACACAGGGGTTCTGGATCTGTTTCATCATTTTCAGCTATGACCAAACAGCTGACTCCTGGGGATCTGTGCTCCCTGTCCAAGTTTTACATGTCTTGCCTGGTTGTTCTAGTGAGATGATCAAATAGGCTGGGATTTAACTTCATAAGCAATATACACCATAGACTATTTGCCTTTGAAAGGGTCAAAGATAATTTCAAAGCAGTCTGCAAAACTAATGGGTACACAGATGGCTGCCAAAATCTGCTTTTGATAAAACTTGATCTAGAAAATGTTTGCTGACATTTAGAAGCTGGCCCTCAAGCCTCCATGCAAGGCCAGAGTGTAAGGAAAGGTCACATCCACTGCAGACTTAAAAACAAAATGAGGGAAACTATGGGAAAATGGGAGAGTGTTTCTGAAGACTAAAGCAAGATGTTCCAAGCAGAGGGCAACACAGAAGACAGGAAGGCTTACAGAATTAATTACTTACCTCATCAGACACTTTAAACCTCTTCAGCAATGCCACAACCTTCTGTTTGAAGTTTTGTTGCTGTAAGTTAAAGACACTTTTACATAAGTAAAGCATTAAGCGAACTGTTTTCTCTCAGTCTGCAAGAAGCCCAGACACATCTCACACTGGTGCTCTAGCTGCTGCCTCAAATCAAACAACTCCTGGGACCACAGACTACATCTCTGCTCTTCTTACATTGAAATCAGCTTTTCCACACCTATGACAATTTCATTCCTGCATTACCACAACCTAGGTCCCACTCCACCAAGCAATATAAGTCTTCTGGCCCTGACAGATGGCACATTGCTCTTGGTTGGACACACAGGGGATAACAAATCATTTTATCTGCCAGATCACCTCCTATACCTGTTCGACAGATTTTTGGGAAACATTTGGCTGTCAGCTTTTCTGATTCTTAACAAGGGTGAGCCAACACAGGCATCCACCCACTGACCCAAAGAACAACTATGTCTTTTACCACCAAAGTATGGGTTTGGTTTTTTTGCAGGAGCTCGCAGTTCATCCTGGCAGGTTCATTTATTTGAGTAGTAGCACTGGAGAAAAGCTGTGGGGCTTGTCCTTAGCTCTTGTCCCTATCACAAAAATGCTTCCCAAGTCACAGACCCAGATCCTAGACACAGCAAGGACCAAGTCTAAAACAACACAAGCCAAACCACTGCGTTTCTTTTGTGTTTGCTTGCCCCTAAGAGCCCCTCTTTTGCAGGATGAAACAGCTGAGATTTGCCATGAGCTGCCCAGCCCTTCTCTGCCTGTCACTGACCAACCCAATACGCACAGTGTGAATAAAAGGAAGATGAGAAGGGCCTAGGTTTGAGTGCTGGTACAGAGCTTCTGAAGTGGCATCCCTGTGTCAGAAGGAAAGGGAGTAGAAAGTGGCTGGTACCAGGACACATTTAAGTGAAGAAAGTTGTTCACTTGCTGGCTCTCCTGTATCTCACGTGAGCTCTTCTTGCAAGTCCAACTGCTCGCTCCCAGTCTGGCCTCAGACAGTTCATACAAAACTATATCTTCAAAATTAGCCCTTTACTTCTGAACTCACATCCTGTGAGCTGCAGCCACCTCCTAGACAGCTGAAGTTTAGGTGGAATAAATGCCCCAGACTCTTCAAAGACTGCCCTATTTCTGTCTCCAATGCACCTGTGAGGCCAAGATACTCTCATGATAGTGAGGGTTTTCCTCTGGCTCAGGGCATCAAGCAAAATCATCCATCACACAGATCACCTTGGACCAGCTGGTCAGTCTGTGGAGGGAGGACACAAAATGCAGTAGCTAAGGTGACATGACAAGAGCTGTTTGCTGGCCTGAATGGTTTGACAGCAAGGAGATTTGGTTTGGAGCTGCACTGATATTAACTTACGTAGCAGCACCAAACCCGGGTTTGCACCAGTTGCACACACTGGAGATTCAGTATCAGTTCAGAGATCAGGGCCAGAAAGACTTTCCTATTATGAGTTGGTTCCTTAATAACCAAGTGGTGAATTTTGTCCTGGCTGGTCACTGACACTTCAAAACAATACTAAAGAAACCAAGGATATGAACTAGCACACTCCTGGTCTCACAGAAAGGATCTTTATAGTGTCAGATTCAGGTCAAAACAGGGTTTATTTCAAACTTTATCAAACCATGCATTTCAGAAATAGCCTTAGAGGTGGTAGAATGATCTCCAAACTTACTCCTAAGACCAAAACCAAACCTAATGCATCTCGCTGATTCCGAGTTATTGTCATCACTGACATGCACAAACACTGGTGCAAGCAGAAAGCTGTATTATGGACTGGTCAAGCACAAGGCCCTGCTCCATACAAGTGCAGCATTGCAGGCACACTTGTGCTTGTTTGAGCGGGTGGATAGCTGCATGCATCCTTCCAAAGCTTCTATATATATATAATATCCAGCTATTTGTTTTGCCTCAGCACCACATGCAACACCTCATGTTCATCTGTCAAACTCCAGGCCTTGACTAAGCTGCTTCATTTTGAAACCCTCCTGCTGGCCTCTCCCATGCAGAGACCAAATAGAAGAGCTTTCCTTCAGTTACAGCTACTTTCAGGACTTACATGAGCATGGATCCTGCACTGGTTTCTTCAATGGGACTGGAAGTTCATACACTTGCATGATTTTTAGAGCTCCTTAACTTTGCAGCCAAAGGACACTGAAGACAGCACATGCACACAACCTTGGATGGTCCCACTCCCTGAACTGGCTGCTTTTCCTAGCTCTTTGCATGCTGTGACAGTGCCCCCGAGCTCTCTGCGGGGCAGCATGTCTAGTACTGCTGCTCCCACAAGCCACATGCACTGCACATCCTGGCCAAACCCCGTCAGTGTTAGTATAACTAATTTCCACCGACCCTGGTTATGGACGTCGTTCTTACTATCGATCTCCGCTGCTTCTTGGGCTTCCCCAGCTCGTACTCATCATCATCCAAATCCTGAACAGAAAGAGGATTCCTGTGTTACCTTATGATTCTGTGACACATGAGCATTTAAGCACTAAAAATGTTCCTTCTATGAAGATGAACCCGCTGCCCTGTCTTCCAGGCATTCAGCATTTGCCTTAATTGCAGTTACGATGGTAGAAGGAAAAGGCAGTTATTCCAGGTCTGCAGACACAGGAATAACAGCCTGGAGAAGCAAAACAGCCCTAGTTTTACATTCAAGGAACAAGGACAGTCATAACCCCACATTTTGGTGGGTTCCTCTCTCGGTACCCTCCAAGAGGTGGAAGGCAGGTGATGCCAGAGTCTGAAGGCAAATAAGACCCAAACTCAAAAGCATCTCGCATCTAACCAGTGAGTTCTTTGTAAGGACCTATTTTGCAAAAGGTATTAAAAGCTAAAGACTGCCTTAGACCCCACTGGCCCTTTAACTACAGCTGGGGATCCAGTTGGGCTCTTTGAATCCAATCACTACTATAGAAGCAATAGAGTCATGCCTTAACCATTAAGCAGAGAAACACAAGGATACTAATGTTTTTTGAGGGAGATCATGTCCAAACATGTGAACAGATAAATCACAGCATGGTAGAAGAAATGGGCTGTTGTGCAGGCTTTCTCCACCACAGCTAAACACTTGGTTACAGTCTCACACTGGCATGGCTTAGCTAAAGAAACAGACTTTTAGTTTCAAGCATGAGCTGAGAGTGTACCTGCTCTACTGAGCTCACAGGGAGAAACCATGCCCTAAACAGTACCTGGCCCTGTACGGCATCATCACTGGCCTCCTGCTCAGAAGAGAAGCTCTCGTACTCTTCCTCAGAATAGTTGTCTGAAAGGGAAGGAAAGAAGGGAGAGATCCTGTGAAACTCCTTTAAGGTGAGGACATGGTCTCATCTCAGGAGCAGAAAAGGTCAAGTCACAAATCAAGAAAGGAGGTACACAAGGAGAAGATAAACTAGCAGGCATCTATCTGTGCTAGAACCAGTGAGATGGGAACTGTCTGGAGGTAAGGAACAAGGAGAAACATTTCCAGCAAGAAGGAATGACCAGCACATAGATAAGGCTCCTTGACACATCACCTCAATTTACCCTGGAAAGGATCACCTAGTAGACAGCAGCAAGTAAAGAGGTTTCTCCACAGGTGAAATTACTTTTTCCTCCTAACATGGGCATAACTGGCTTAAAGGAGCAAGTAAAACATGACAGGAGAGTCTAAATCCTTTACTGAAATGACACTTCAGGTGAGCTGCCTGGACTCAGGCAACAACACACAAGCACCTGCGTGAACTACCTTCAACAGTTCACTCTTGCAGCAGTGAGCAGAAGCTGGTGCCATGTAAAAAGATGATCACAAGCAGAAACCCAGTGTCTTCCCTATATAGTGCACAACACCACGGATTTACACTCAGTAAACCAGGCCATCTACACTCATTAAACCAGGCCATCATCCATAGCAAAACATGTTGCAGGTTTGCAGGTCTCATCTAAAGCTAACGAGATTTATTGTAGAATACTCAAAAGAAAAAGAAGATGGAAGAGGAGCTTAAATGTGCATCTCCTGAATACAACACTTATCCAGGTGAGAAGCTACAGGTTCTCAACACACCCACCAGTAATGCTGGTAGAGGGTTGGTGAGAACACAGCTAACCCTTGCTGGATGGCTCAGGCCTGGTCTGGTAGGCAGGAGAAGCTTTGACAACTCGATCCCCCACTCCTGTCACACTCCCTGCTTACACAGCAACTAATTTGCAAAGTGGGTTTTCTTTGCATTGATCAGTTACAGACACAGCAACTTGTGCAAACCAGCTCTCATTTGTCCCAGGAAGCATCTAAACTCAGGTGGGGTTTAACTGCAGCTGGTTCTGGAAGACACTGGTCCTCAGAGCATGTGGTTGTAACTCTTACCTGTAGACTTGATTTTCTGGCTGGCCTGCATGGTGCTGTCTTCATGGTCGATTGGCTGACTGGACAAGGAGAAGATCCAGATTTCTGCTACCTTCACTGCAGCCTCTTTGATGTTGCTGAAAAGGCTCAGAACCTGGCCACCTTCTGTTGGGTGCTGCATGACCTGGGACAGAAATTAAGCTGTACAAATCTGCATTTAAATGTATTTACACTTGCATCATTTGCATACTACAAGAGTTATTTATGTTAACACAGTTACTCCACATTTCCAAGAACAGAAGCAGCCAAGACCCTGCAACTGCAGGAGCCACTTGCAGGCAATACAGTGTTAGTTGAGATTATATCTGACTACTAATGAAAGTGATGGAAGGAAAGAAAAAACATTCTGAGCTTAACAGGTGATTAGGTCATCCCTGAAGCACAGTACTTGACTACCTCATTACCATGTATAGGCTTCCATGGCACAGTACTGATTTGAATTATCAAGTCACCCACCTTATGAACACCTAATTAAGGAACATAATTTTGTCTTAAAGCCCTGCAGAAGAGCCAGTAAAGGCAAAAATTCTTTGTGAGATACAGACGTAAAGTGCTTCCTAAAGCAAAAATCCCTGCTCCAAAGAGCCAGTCCATGAATCTCAGAGGAACTGGTTACCCCAGTATAATGAAGCAGTAGGTCACGAAAAACAAGACAGTGGTGGAGGCAAAGGGACATTTCAGTGCAGGTTCCTCCTTCCTTTGCCACTCACAGGGCTCTCCCCAGAATGTTAAGTCTTCTGTTCTGCTCTTGCCCCACCAGAGTCAGCAAGCATATCCCCTCTCTTGCACCTCAGCTTTCCAACATACACCAGGCTGCTTTGTCAGCTCCTCACGTGGCTCTAAACAGACCTGAGCTGATGAGGAACACATGCCCTTGCCCTGAAACTCTGCTCAGACCCTCAACTCCAATTCGCTGCTTTGTTTCAACAGACACAAGAACTTCTTTTTTTTCTTTTTTTTAAGGAATGAGTCAGTGCAGTTCAGGGGTCATTATCCTATAAACTGCAAAGGGAAGGGGGGGAGCTTGTAAAATTTGTTTTCCTTAAGACTTCAATTTCATAAATATTCCAGATGAGCTGGAGAGTAACTATTTCCTAACATGGTGCACCTTTGAACATTTTTGACCTTCTGATCTCAGTCAGCTGACATTACAAACAGACATAAGAAAAACCACATGCAGCAGCAAATGCCCAACACTTAGAAGTTCCCTGATGGTTCTAATTAATGGGCCCACATGTTTTCTGCCTTACAGCAGTATTTAATTTCTAGTTCTTCAACAAATCAAACAGTACAGGAAAAATGTTAGCTGCAACACCACAAACTTGACCAATTCAAATGAGGAATTCACCATTTACTGCAAGACTGAGGGAAGCTGAACTCACAGAAGAGAAGTAGTCTTTATAATGAATTATTTAGTATAGTAGTAACTCACCACAACATAACGCCAGCTTATTTTGGATAAAAATGATTTGTTGACAAAATGCAGTCTGATGAAAAATATTGGGATTAAGCTGGACTTGCTACTGCTAAGCCCACCCCTAAATACTCAAACAGAAACAGCAGACATTAAGCAGAGCACGAAATAATGAAGCATGGAGCTACACCATTCAGAAAGCCTTAGTGAATAATTTATCCCTACTTGATTCCAGAATTAACTTTATCATTTACTTCTCATGAATAGAACTCCACCTACATTACCAACAGCCATGAGAATGGCAAAAGGTGTTTTAAGCAAAATGGGAGGAATTACTTAATGCTGAGCTGTCATACTGTTGCACTGAGAAGCACAGAAAACTTTGCTTTAACTTTACTATTTCTCAGGGTTCAAAGGCTTGCCCAAGTGACCCTATCTGTCTTGTTCTGCACTTTTGATCTGGACCCCTAACTCTAAAAAGAGCCACAAAACAATAACAAAACCCTCACAAGGTCATAAGCTAGCCTTGTGAAAGCTTTAGCTCTCAAGATACGATGCAGAAAACGCTCAATATTATTACTCAGTAGTAAAACCCGTTTAAAATATTGCTCTGTGAATATTGATTACAGCTATTACGACAGCTATATGAAATCCTGCCAGGTACTTCTCAATGAGGAAAATGATAAAAATAAGTTTGAAGAGAAGGGAAAACATCCACCTGTGTAAACAGAGACCACGTCAAGTGCAGCTCACCTCAGCCATGTTGATAGACCCCACAGCCAGAGTCTTGTAGCCTAAAATGGTTCGGTTCTTGTACCTCTTCCGCCGCTGCAGCATGATCTGAAGCTTGTTGCCTTCTCTCTTCAAGAAGTGAGGGTACTGCAGTGGGAAACACAATGGAAGAGTTCATTACCTTTCTTGACAGTATCTCCCGAGCCACCTGCTCCACAAGTAACTTCCACTCCCAGGGATGAATTCCAGGGCTTTTAGAAGCACCTACGTCAAACTCGCACTCAGTGGACAATCCTTCATTATCCCCCAGAAGACTTCAGCTCTGCCTGAACAGCTCAGCCAAGCACATCAAAAACACAGAGGAACTGTTCAGTCTGGGAAGGGCTGAACCCAAGCCTGGTTCCAGGGAGATGAGTAGCCTTCAGGAGACACTTTCCCCAACAGCTAAATGGAGGCTGCCCAGAACTGGAGCCCCAGAGGTGCCTCCTGGAGCACAGGCTGCCCTGCAAACAGTGGACAAATAGGACATTCCAAAGCGAAGGCCGCTTCCATCACAAGCAAGACCTACTTTTTCTTTTTCCTTGGAACATTTTGAAAATAACTTCCTGCCCATCAAAACACTTGACAAATACAAATACCAAATGCCACCAGAAACCCCTGAGATAATAATTTGCAGTCCAGAGCAAGCCTGACTGCTCCGCAGGGAGCTGGGAGCAGTGGCCACACAAACAAGAAGAATACTAATTAGCTGAATGCTCTGTAAGGGCAGGATCTACTGCTCATTGCCCAAGGAAGCAACCCTGCAGAGGAGAGGAACAGCACTCCCCAGAATTAAAAGACAACCTCAAAACACACAGAGCCTGTGACTCTACAAATGTGCAACATCCCTAAACAAGGATGGAAAAGAGTTATTAGAGGGAAGAGGCAAGAGGGACTCAAAAAGTCAGAGGCAAGGCATAAGATCTGAAGAGCTGACAGCGCCATATGAAGATAGTGGCTGCAGCAAGACACCAAAACCTTCTTTGTCTGTGACACCCACATGCTTTTATTTTGTGGCCCATCCCATCACCACTCTCAAATACATCCCAGGCACTAAATTCAGACTGTATCTGAATTAAGCTGTGGTTGTTAGCTAGGAGTAGCTTCCAGCCGTTGTTCAATTAAGTAACAATAAAAGTTGTCATAAAAATCCTGCTATCCTAGAATGCTTCCCAAGCCTTACTGCATCCAAGACAACCAATCCTTCATGCAGTCAGTCAGAGATCAGCAGTACATCTCTGCTTTAAGCTCACTCACCTCTTCTAAGCCTCAGTGTCACGGACATCACTCTCTCCTATTCTGGCTCAATTCCCAGCCCCCTCAGGGGAAACAGAGTTAAAGGCAATGCTCTGCATCCTGCTGCAGCATTGCTGTGAGATCCAGAAAAAACTCCAACCATATTCCCAATTAATTCCAAAAAGATCTGCAGACTTGCTCCTTGCTGACACAGGACTGGCAAAGGAAGACCTGGCTCATCTTACAGCTCTGCTCCCAGCCATGGGAAACCTGCAGCTGCAGGACCCAGGTGTGCGTATTCCTGGCATGTGGCTCAGTTATTCCTGCTCACAAAAGAGGGAATACAGTTAACCCAGTCTGAGCTGCATCAGGACAAAACTAGAAGCATGAACCATCTGTGTATCTGCTTGGGCAGCTGCAGGGTTACCATCCGTCTGCAACAAAATCTTACCTGCTTCAGGTCTGCACAGGTCTGTGTAACAACCAGACTCACATCATCACTTCAACCTCTCTCCTTACCAGACCAAACTCCTGAAGTCAAGATCTAACTGACAGTCCCAGAACACAGATAATCGAGATTCCACATATTAATACTTCTGAGTGTCTGTCTGGCTCTGCTGTGTTGAGGATCTTCTCTCACTTGCAGCAAGCTAGCCTCTACTTACCCAACTTTCCTGCTCAGGAGGTAGCACCAGGGCAGCAGCACACTTTGAGGAAAAGAAGAACTAATGAAATGCAGTGGCTCCAATTCGCAGCTATTTCTGTGACTCCAGAGCCAGCAGTAACTATAAGCACACTGCTCCTGCCTCCACAAATGGTGCCTCCTTTGGCAACTCCAAATCAGAAGTTCCCCTGATTCATTCCTACTACTGCCTTCTGTCAGACTGGCACTCCATGTCACCCCCATGGCTGCCATCCTCCAGTGCTTACTCATAAAGCAAGCAACAAAAGGCAAAAAAAGAGCCATTCTGTTTTGCTCCAGTTCCTGTTACGGACATTCCTGTCCATAACTTGAAGAGGACAGTCTTCATGTTCTTCTTCCTTCATGGTTATCCTGGGCTCCAAAACCAGGATGCACAACAAGGAAGGTCCCCTAATACTGTGAACTAGCACCCAGCTTCAGGCCCTCAGTGCTGAGAGGCAATTCAGACAAGTTTGTGTTGTTGCACATGAGAACGTGCTGAGGATCTCCACCTCAGACCCACAACATATCCCTGCTCACTGCAAGCACAGACATCCCACCCTACCTGCAGCGAGAAGGTCAGTGCAAGCTCTGTCTCCACATGTCCACTCGGGGGCAATACAATCTCGTGAGACCGCAGGATGCGCTTGGAGCCCTGTACGGAAACAAAGTCCATCGGGTGAATTCCCCAGAAGCCAGCCCTCATATCCCACTCCAGTCCTATTTACTGCAAACCAGGAAACGTTGTCAGGGACTACCACGGAGAAGTGAACGGATGGGTCTGCCCTTGCACTTCTGTGAAATATTAATGAGATGAAAGGGAGAGATTTGACTAATAAAGATTTGGGCATATTTACTGTCCCTAACTGCAACAATGCAGCGTTTGTTCTGCCAAACACCAGTATTGAAAAGCTGTGAGTCAACCCCCACCCCTCCAGTTGAAGTCTCATATTTTCACTTCAGCCAGTAGGTACAAGGCTCATCTCCAGGGTCTGGATGCTGCAGCATTATGCTTAAATCCCCAGCGTTAGCCACAACAGACTGAGCTGCTCTGTTTGTGCACACACCCCTCCCTGGGGAAAGTGGAGACTTTAACCTGTTTAAACAACTCCAAGTAGTTGGGGACATAAAAGAAAAAAAACCCACTAAGCATCTCAGTGGAGTCTGGAGACCTAATGTATCACAGGGCAACTCCAAATCAGCCCTGTATGTGGGCTGCCATATATTAACAGAGTTACTGGGCTATTTACTGTGTGAGCATTTCATCTCAGGGAATGTTTGAGGGAAAACTAGCAGGAAAACATGACAGACTGCTGCCTAGCAAATCCTTTTGCATTGTTCAAACACAGAGGCAAGTTTCAGAGGTCTCTGGCTCAATGTTCTGCTGAGGCTGCAGATCTGGCTTTGTCCAGACAGGCTGATCTCCCAGAAGCACAGAACTGTAGCTCTCAAAAAAGCAGCATCTGGGAAATTGGAGACAGATTGGGGGGGCAAACACCTCCAAGCTACATCCAAAGGGAAATGTGGTCTGCTCATATCAGCCTCAAATAGCATCATGAGATGAGACAGCAGTGGAGATTCGTTTACATCCCTTCTTCCCCAAACGCATCGCTCAGGCAGCCAGAGCAAATGCTGTGATCTGCAGTGGTGCCTCAGCTCCTGCACAGCACCAGCTCCTCTGTGGAAAAGCTGAGGTGCCTGAGCTCCAGCAGATCAGAAGACAGACAGCAGAGCAGAGCGAGGGACCAAAGGGCTGTCCCCAGGCCAAGCAGCACATGTGAAAGCGAAGCACAGCGAGCCTGGCCGCTGGCAACAGTGGCAGCTGCTCCATCTGTGCAAAGCTCCTAATAGCAGCAATCTTGCTTTACTGGTTACGCAACCTGAAATCTAATGAAAGACCAAATATAGTTGCTTTTAAAAGACCGCAGCAGATAAACAGAGCAACGGCTTGGGAAATACAGTTGACAACTCTTTGAACATCACTGTTCAGGAGGCTGCGAGGAGACATGGGAAATGCAGGTAAGATGCTCTCATTAGGTCTGAATTCAGTCATCCTCTCTGGAAGGACTCTGGTGTCTGACACCTCTCGTGCAATTCCCCACACAAAGGCAGTGAGTCATTTGACAGAGATCATATAGTTGATGATCCAGTATCCCCAGGTTCAAACAACAGCCATGTCAGAAACCTGAGTGCTGGCAAATGAAGCATCCCTGAAAGAGCTTGTCAGCATCATAACCTGCAAGCTATAAAGGGACTTTTAATAGCAGGGCTTCAAACCTGCCTATGGCTGACAGCTGCACTGCTACTGACATCACATCCCAAAGAAATACGGGTGCGGTCCCCCACAAGGGACATGCAAGGTGAGGCACTCTCTGGACAATGGTCATTCCAGCCACTGTCACCTCTAGGTCAAATGGAAAGGGCAAAATAAGGATATCCTGGTGATGTGAGCTGTAGCCTAGGACTTGGCAGATGCACATCCTGAACAGGGCAAGTCCTTCTGCTTTCCAGTTCCTCAGGGATCTGCCCTGGTGTGGAGAGGACTGCTCAGGTTCCAGCATCTGAATTACTGCAGCCAGGCAGGTCACAACACATACCCCAAAAGCCCCACGTGTTAAAACTCCCTCTGGACTTGCAGGTCTGGGGCAAGCTTTCACCCACAGAAAGTGCAAGCAGTCAGCAGTAACCTGGACAAGAAAAGAAGGTTTTGCTCTAGTAAAAGATACTGAATTCTCCAACCCATATCTGACACGCTCTGGGTGTAGACCATTCACTGACAAGACTCAGGTCCTTAGAGTGATGCATTCACCATCTAGGAGCACAAACATATGGAAAGCTTTCAGCCTTGACAAGCAGTATCTGTCAGCCTGGAAACCCACAGCAGTGCTTCTTCCAAGGTTCCTGCAAATCTAGGTGTGTGAAGCAATTCCCTGCCTTTCTGCTCACTGCATGGGTGTATGAACCTCCTCCAACACAGAGGGGCACATTTTTACCCCAGCTGGATAACTCATGGAGATGAGAGATACCAATTAAATCCTCAGCTGCGTCTTTTTGTCCCACAGATTCCACCTTCCAAGCTAGATTTTGTGTGCTTTGACACAACCGGATCTCTGCAGGGGTTTGCCTAGTTTTTTATTTGAAAAGCAGCAGCTTTTCTAGCCTGGTTAATGGTATTTTTCTACTTATAGGACTGCTAGGCTTTTACTCGTTAAGCACTTTAGCATTTGCAGTGGTGGGAGCACGTGAGCCGAGCTGATGCTGTGACGCACGGTGGAACCGAGTCCCCTTCCTTCCCAGCCTGCCTCCAGGCAGTGTGACCTACATGAAGGCACCTAATTAAATGGCACAAACATATGCTGTAAAGTGGGTTATTTACCTAGGATGACAGCTGTATTTCAGGGAAACAAATTAACATGTACAGGCAGCCTACAAATCCACCGACAAGGACCTGGCTACGGACTCAACAGCAGAGCTGCCCACCAGCAAAGGAAGGCCCACACTCCAGACCCCCCAAACCAGGACTAAGTTACCACAATGTTCATCCCCAAAGTGAGCACGTTAAATAGAGAACCAGGCTTGGATTTAATGCCAGCTCGGGAAGAAGAGGCGAAGCATATGAGCTGTAAAGAGCGTTTTTACATGGAAATAATCTCGTGCTGAGCCATCAGTGAACAATATTCTTTGCTTACAACAGCGAAATGTGGTAGGGGGAAGGGTCAGAAGAGACTGCACACACTCAGAATGCCCTGATAGACTTGGGAAGAAGTTCGTGGCTGCAATGGACCTTATGTGGAGGTGAAGCTCAGTTTGGGCATCTGCCAGTATTTTTAGTCAAACAACACAATTCTTAGAACTGAGCAGCAATTACCTGCATTTTGACAGCAATGACCCCAGAAATAAGCTCCTTATCCAATTCCTTTAAGACTACCAGTTTCTTTAATGTCAAGCTGCACAACCTGCAAACAGGAACAGAAAAGAAAGTTACAATCATGCCTGAAAAAGGAAAAGCTCTGAACAGCTTTTACATACAGCATTATCCCAGTTTGAGGGTGAACAGGTTCTGAACACAAGCCACACACTTATACAGACATAAAGACATATGAGGCTTCTCTGACTTCTCAGACTGAATTTCTCCAACTTTTCATAAATACATCTCTGGTACAGACCCATGGCCACATAAGAGCATCACATAGCACTGACTTCCACAGATCACAGCCTGAGAACTCTTGCCCCCAGTCAGACCAAAAGCTTCAGGGTCAGAGGAATTAAATTCCAGCAATATAAAAGCACTGGGTCAGTCTAATTTTCAACTCATCTACAAAGCTCTTCTAGATTGTTGGCTTTTTCAGTTTCAGACTCCTGGCTCCCAAAGATCTTGCTCCCACCTCCTGTCAACCCAGGAATTCTCCTTCTCATCCCCAAACAGAAGTGCAAGCTGCGTCTCTAATGGGAAAGGGGGAAAAAAAAGGAGAAAGAAGAAGAGGACTCAAGTGGTGCCCTCTGGCCCTGGTGTTCACATGGCATGCATATGCAAGTAAATCACATTCTTTACCCAGGCAATGCTACATTGTTCTCATTAAAGCTGTTTGCACTTCCAGTACAGGGAGCTTGAGAGCAGATGAAGTTTGGGATTTGGTGCAGCCGAATTAAGGCTCTGAGGTAAAGGGATCACCGTACTGGCACTGCCACAATTTCACACAAGTTACCACCAGCTGAGACAACTCAGAAGACATACCCATAAACAAACTTCAGGGAAAGATAAACCTGAAGCAAAGTTTGAGGAGATCAGAGGCCAGAGAAAGTTGCTGGGTGGGCTTTAGTGACTAGACATCATCTGTCACACTGGCCAGGAGCCAGCACGTCTGGTCTTTGTGTGTCCAGTTCCTACTCCGTGGCATGGGCATCTTTGGCCTCAGACATGCAAATATTAACATGAGGGGTGTTCATTAAAGGCTGAAGTCCAGCAGTAGATGGGAAAGGAAGAGGACCTTATGCTGGATTTAGGTGCATGACCAAGAAGGACTAGCACAAGTGCCGTTGACTGAAGCCTGCACTTGAACTACAGGACTCCACACTGGTGCCAGGATACCAACAAGTCAGTACTGCCAAGGGGTGACTTGAACCTCCACCACCTTCTCACCACACTGGGAAGCTGAAACATTGCTTTGCTGCAATGCCTCAGGGTTGACATGATCAGCCTGGATGCAAAACTCCAGGGGAGATGCAGCTAAAGGCTATTCCTCACAGGAGCTGTGGCAGATGTTGAAGCAAGTGACCCTTGCCTCATCCAGAAACAGTCATGGCTTTGCCTGAGCGCTGGAACATGGCTAGCAAAAGGGCAGAGTCAGTCTGAGCTGCAGTCAAACACCTCTCCAAGCACATCCTTTCCAGCCTCTTCTCCACCCCAGCCCATGCCATCTGCTATCCCTGCTCATTTGCAAAGTACTGGTTCTTGCTATCAGCCCCCTAAAACCAAGAAAAAGAGATCTACAAGCTCTCTCCTTTGTAGAATTTTGCATCAGAAGACAGCAAAGCCAGAGATGCTGCAGAAATTACAAGGGAGGTGGGGAAACTGGGCCTGTCTGGGCCTCTGTCCCCCTCTGTCACACCCCCAGCAGCTGTGTGCAGTGTCACTGAGACAAATGTGCTGGAGATGGCGTTGGGTGCTGGAGGAGGGACGGCAGAAGAGGGCAGGACAACTGCAGTTGGGCTGGGCTGGCGAAGGGGAACCAAGTGCCCTTTCACCACGGCCAGAGCCTCCCCCAAGCACAGCAGGAGAGACCAACATGTTCAACTGCAAACCCAAGTGTCCACGGGCACTGGAAATCTGGGAAAGATGAAACTGCATCCTTCAACCTGGAGCGCAGGAGAGGGTGCTCTTCATCCTGAACAGAACGGCAAGCACAGGCACACGTGGCTGCTGCCATGGACCAGCCAGGCCAGGATCTGGAGGAAGGAGGCTGTGAAGCCGTTTGTTTTCTTTGTAATGCTGTAGCTGGAGGACAATTGCGCTCAGCTTGCCAAAACCCACAGAGCTTGGGCCAGTCAGGTGCTGAGAGCAGAGGTAGGACAACACACTGGCATTGTCTCAGCTGACAGACAAGGAACAAAGGCCTTTTCTCTCCAGCCCCGAGCTGAGAATGGAAAAGGTACGGGAAGAAACAATGATGTTCTCAGCATACACAGCAGAGCACAAGGAGAGCGTTCTGTTCTCCGCTGGGCATTCCTTCAATTCATCATTTATGAGCTTTGATCAAGCCCTGTGGAGCACTTGCTGCTTGGGAAAAAAAAATTGATCAGAGAAACAAAAGCAGTTAAAAAAGACATGGGACACGTCTGCTTTCTTTATCCCCCATGGCTGGGTTGCTGGTACTAAAAGGCACTTCACACAAAAAAACAATGACATGTTTATCCTCTCCACCAGCGGGGGTGTGTGTGGGGATGGATAAAAAAAATCAGAGTTTAAATCCCATCAAATCACTTTTACCCTCAACATACTTATTGTTTCAGGTCAGCTTACAAATGAAAGCAACCTTCAGAATATGTGGCAGAAAGGTGCCATATCCCACTCAAATCATCACGAAAAGGCATATACCAAGTGCGTCAACTGCATCCAGAGCCAGTGTGGTGTCCCTGCCATCAGCACAAGGATCCTGAACTACTCACACACACAGGCACAGCAAGGATTCGTATCATAACTGCCTCTGATAATGGTGGCACCTCCTTACATACACTTATCTTTTGCCTTGGTTTTGCTGTAAGTCCATCGAGTTTTAGGGATCAGGAAAGGGACTAATCTTGCAACCACTTCTATCAACAAGCCTGTTGAGGTTAGACGCTGGTAAGAAAAACATGACAGACAAGTGGATGTGCAAAGATCCACCTGGCTACATTCAGAATAAGGCTACATTCAGAAGTTTTTAATACATATAGACATGATCTCTGTGAACACAGAAAATAACCTATCATACACACACAAGGGAACTGAGGAAGCCTCAAGTCTGGATCTGAAAGAGCCTGTAGTATTTTGAAATCTCTGCAGTACAGGAGGTGCAGAGAAACTTTCTTTGCATGTTTGTTTCAGCAGTGACTTACAGTTGCATGGGGGTGGTTAGCTAGCAAAAGCACAAAGTTTAGCTGAAGCAGTGTTAAATAAGGGCAGTGGAAATCTGAGAGCCAATATTTCCATCCTTATTTGAAGGTTCATAGTAGATCACCCTGCTAGGAGCACAGCTGGGTCCCACACAGCAGCAGGCACTGCCTGCTGAGGAGCTGTGTCCCCTCCGGTCACTCACGTGCCCCTCATGGCAAGCAGGCACAAGTTACTTGCCTGACCCCATTCTCAGGTTAACAAATCATGCTTAATGCATTCTACAACAGAACTCCATCTTTTTACATCACTGCTGCAAGAACACAGTTTTCAAGAGGAAACCTGGACCTGACCCAACAGTTTCAACTCGCCTCTCTAATGCAAGTCGTGCCGAGCAGCTTCATCGTGAGCTCTTTGCTTATGGAGGCAGCTATCTGCAAAAACGTCACATTTGGTAACCGAGATTCAGCAAACGTGTCCAGAACAACAAATAAAGTGTCACATTCTTTACTCACTGGATGTTTTGTTTTTGCATCCCTCTGCATAGGAAAATCAGGAAAATAAACCCCCTCCAAGAAAGAGTCTGCCTCGCTGAATTAAATGCCTGTTACTCCACAGGGAGCACAGTAATTGCAGCAAGACCTCGCTCACGCAGAGACAGTCGAATCAACAGGAAGGAAAAAGTAAAAATTAAAGACCTGCATTTTAATTAAACCCCGTAGAAGTGGAGAATAATAACAGGATGCATCCATAGCTATAGGGGACTCCAAGTGCAAGATGGGAGTTGGGGCAGGAAGACTCTAATACACAGAAATCTTTTGTCCAAGTTAAAAGCTGTGAAGATATTGTCCCCAGAGAAAGTGTTTCATGCCAAGAGTGCTCTCCTCCGAGGTCTGAAAACCTCAATCAGCCGATGGCTATAAGGAAGAATTGGTTTCCGTTTGGCCCCTGGACAGTTTCACCTCATCCAAGTTATTTTCAGCATTTCAGGACTAGCCTCGTGCTTTCAACATCAACTTTGAGTGTTTTGCTCTGAGCTGACACTTTACATCCAAGTCAGTCCCCCCCCCCAAAAAAAATCGCGAGCCACTCGAAGGAGAAGTGGAGGGAGACACCCACCTACACATGCACTGGCCCAGACAAACAGAGCCATTCTGCACATAACTACGGGGGCGCCTGTGCAGGAGAGGCCGGAGTGAAGAGCCCTGCACAGCATTTTTCGAAGACAGCTGCTTCAGCAAGGTATGAATGTATGGAGTGCACGAACAGCCAACTGCATAAGTTTCTTGTGCCTGCTCCACACGTGCCCAGGGAGAGAAGAACAACACATGGATGAACCTGTTGCTGCACTTACATGCTAAAGGCGGGGTTTTGTTCTGGCTTAGGAGTTAGCTTTGGGACAAAGCGGGGGAGAAGTGCTGTCCTCTGATGCCTCTGATGCCAGAGTGGGGCCTCTGGGCAAGGTCAGCAATGGTAGGAGCTGCAGAAAGATGCTTCCTCACTTTCCAAGCTTAATGTGCTAATTTAATCAAAGTGATCTAATCTTGGTCCCATTCTCAGGGAAGCTCCAAGGCAAGATGAAATTAAGAGAGGATGCAGAGGTCAAGCAACCCAATTTATGTCATGCCAGAAACATAACCTGAGCAACCTGCAAAGAAACCCAATAGTCCTTCATTCACACTTCCCACCAAGCTAACCTTTAGTCAGCTGTTCTAGCTACAGATCCATTCAAGTAAGGTTTAAGCAGCCAGGAAACAATTGCAGAGCCAGTATTTCCATTGTTCTTTATCTGAAGGATCTTGAAATCCTCTTCCCAGCATTAATACAGAGACTTAAGCTCTAAAGATTCTAGAGACTAAGATCCATAGAAATGCTGTAGCAAGCAGGTCTTGTTCAGACAGGTAAGAGGATGGCAGCTTATTTTATGCAACAGGCTCTACCCCAGACCTCAGAAGGACACACATGTACAGCCAGACACTATCCTTTTATAGGTGAAATACTGTCCTGCTCACTTCAAATATATTACAAATATGCCTGCTCTAAACTGAGTATACAAAAGGGGTGGGTGTGCTAAAGTTTTGCAGATCAGCGTAATTTTTACAAGATCCTAGAACTCTGCATGGGCACATTTGCTACTCAAATTTAATATGACTAAGTAGTAAAGCGCATCGGAGCTTACATACTCCAATCCAGCACATCATTTGGAAAATGCCGAGAGATGTCGACCTTCATTAGGGCAAGACATTGCTGGCTGGCTCCAGGGGACTCACCAAGGGCATAAAGAGATCAGGATTCCTGCAAGCCAAACAATCCAGCTCACAAAACAGAGTTTACATATTCTATTGGCACTTCTCATTTGTTAGTGCTTCAGTAGTCTGGGAAGGAAAGGGCACTACTGAGATACAGCCATGCTGGTGAAACCCACAGTGGTTCGAGTTGCATCTCCACAGTTTCACATACTCTTCAGGCAGCCAAGCAAAATTTCTTGTGTGCTGGCAGCTGTGTCACACCACGTTCTGACAAACTGACCGAGATGTGATATATTCCAAGTCACACTACCAGTAAATCAGCATGTCTGTCACCAGCTGCTCACCTCCAGGTACATGCTCTGAACCGTGCTACCGAGAAACAGCAGCTTCCTCTCCCTTTAAGAAGTCATCTCAGCAAGAGCAGAAGCAGCTCTCAGCACATCTGTTGGCCTCAGTCAGATCTCAGTTCCTACACACACACAATACATTCGGCTTCTCACTCTTCATTTTTATGGTTTCAAACCCCTTTACAGGGTCACTTAGAGAAGGAAAAAACCCCAACCAGCCACAAAGCAGGGACTAGGTTTGTTTCTCAGACATGCAATGGAGTGTAAAGGAGTTAGGCAAACTCACCGTGCTGCCTGCAAAACCAAGCATAGGCCTAAGTGTAGTTAAATACACCTCTCCTGGCTTGCCTCCTCCAAACCCTGCATCCTGAACAACAGGACTGCATGGCAACCTGATACCAAAGTGAGCACCAACAAAAGCACCTATGGTACTGGTGAACTAAGTTTGATCAATATTGTTAAAGCTTTGAGGCAGTAGGAAGGTGCTTTATTAGCTTTAAAGACTAAAGTCAGCAAATAATGAAAAGCTGATTCATAGTTAAGGCTCCTTTGACAGACATCAGGATTACACTTTCTATATTACAGAAGACACAAACACACCTGATATTTGTTGTACTGATTTAGTAATAGCTGCAGTAGCCAGAGGCACCACCACCAAGGAATGAGATGGAGACAGACCAGGCATAACCACATCCATCTGACCAAAAGCCAGTGGTAGCTATGGGTCTAACAAGCTTGCAGAGATATCCATGGACTGCAGTACAGCACAGAAACTCTTAAAAGCACTGAAATGCCAGTCTCCCATTTGAACAGCTAATGAACACAGTCAAAACACCTCCTCAGGGAGGGAAAGCCTTTAGGATGTGGGCTGGTCAACCATTTCTGTAGCTAAGGCTGCAACTCTCAGCTAGCCAGCAACAAGGCAAAGGCACAACCCACTAAACTTCTGTGAGCCAGCCAGGGTGGAGGGCAGCTCCCACCACGTGCCTCACACATTGGTGCAAAAGCATATACACAAATGAGCAAGTGAATCACACCCCAAACCAAAAGGAGACAGAGGAAGAATGCAAAAAAATAAATCAAGGGGTGGGGGATGAAGAGGAGAGACCTTCACAGCTGGAACAAATCCAACAGCCCTCTACTCTCTGGCTCACCCCTCCCTTGTATGCCTTCCTTATGCAACCTGCCTTCTCGCTGGCCTCCTGCTCCAGACAGCAGTGCCTGTCACACAGCAGCCTGGTCACCCGGATCGACTATTCCAGGCATGCTACAGGAACACTCCCTGCCTGCCAGGAGCCAGTCCCATCTGCCCCTGAACCCTGTGGGACTAGCAGGAGCTGCCCGAAGTCACCAGCTGATGAGAAGGACCATCACAGCTAAAGGCTTCCTGGTAAGTCCAATTTGCCTCAAGGCATGAAGCAGCACATCCATCCTCATCTGTACCAGCATCCCCCTCCCAAGCTGACAGTGCTGCAGCCACCTGCAACAACAAAGCCAGCACCCAGTCTTCCAGCACACACCCAAGGAAATCCTGGCAGTGGTAGTCAGCTCTGTTACAGGCACCTGTCAGTGAGACAAAAGGGTTAAAGAAAGTGCCTCAAGGCACATGTTTTCTCCAGCATGTGCCTTGTCCAGATAACCCTCACTCTCTTCCCTGTCCTCTCCTCCACCACATCTGTGCCTCAACCCTGAGCACAGCATCCCCAAACACAGTGGCAGCAGAATCAGGTTGGGAGCTGTAACATCTCCACAGCAACTGGGGATGTCACAGCCCACACGTGACCAGTTCTCTGCATCCATGCAACAAATGAGACCAGCTCCTCTGACAGCCTGCTTGTTCCTGCTCACTCCCTCTGGAGCAGAGTGATAGCAAATCCTCCTTCACTACTGCATCAAAAACTCTGTTCTCCAAACATTCTCTTCCCCAGCAGCTCCCCTGACCCATCCCAGCAAGGAGCCAGAGTGCAGGCACATTCAGAGGGAGGTCTTGCACCAGTTAGTCTGGTTTAGTATTCAATATTTTCTTTTCGATAGCAGGAAGCACAGGTCTCCAAGTACTCTTGCACTAGGTGCCATTCTGCATTTTGTTCCCACTGCTGAGCCGCCCACAGAGAGAGCTTGCTGCTGTGCCACCTGGTGCTGTGCTCTCTGCACACTCCTGTTACCTGGTGGTACCCTGGGGACACAGCACATTCCCAGCCACAGCACACACTGCCCCTAAGGCCTGCAAATCTTTAGAGATCAGGGCTCAGCCTGAAATATCCTGATCTTCCCTGCTGTCTGTAAATCAGTCATCAAGAGGAAAAAACTATGCCAACAGGAGCCTTGACTTCAAGCCCATGTCAGAAGAGCTTGTAACGAAGGGCTCGGGTTATCTGTCACTGTGATCTCTTCATCGTAAGAAAATAGGACTAGGAAGCCTTCAGCTAAGAAAGCAGTCAAGGAAAAACAGATGGCTTCTTGTTGTACCCAAGGCTGAGCTTGCTCTCAAGGCATGAACAACTTGCCATCTCTCTGCCTTATTTCTCTCCACTTTGAATAGCTTCCACATCACCCGATGCAGAGGCGAGCTGAACAGCCCGTCACTCCAGAGACCAGACTGGCTCATGCCATGGGTCACATCAAATTACTTCTCACTCAGTCATCTAAGAACAATTCCCAGTTCACGAGCAAGTCAGACACAAACATGGCCCTCCCAGTCAAAGCCAAGATCCCGATGCCACGTAATTCTTAAGACTTGGTGCTTCTCTGGAAGACAACCACCTTACACCACTGTGAATAAACAAGACTGTCTGAAACCTGTTGTAGGAGTTTTTTTAAAAGGAATTTTGGGGGTGGGTTTTACATTTGTTTTTGAGCTTGCTTTTCCTTGGACCCAAGGCAGCAAAGCCAGGGCAGTCGGCCCATTCCTAACAGACCTTGATTTAAACCAGTTGCATCAAGTGCCAATGAACATGGCTTTGTTTGTGAAGTTTGCCATGTGGCCCAATGTATACAAGCTGGAAGAACCATACAGGCATAATTTAGACCCCAAATGGCTGTTTGCTTTTTTACTGAGAACTCAAAGCGTCCTGTAAGAATACAGGCAGAACATGCAGCAGCAGTAAAAAACATTTGAGAACTTTGATGGTACATTTGGTATTAGCCAGCATAGCAATCAAATATGCAAAGCATCTCACTGGCAGGCCTGCTTTCAAACTAGGAGAACACTTCACAGATCCCAATACCATTCTCATTGCAGCAAGTCTGTCCAAGCCTGCCATTCTGGCCTTCTTCCAGATAGGCACGTGCAGCCAGCCACCCCAATAGCTTGCAGAGATGATGGTCTACACTGTTTTGTTAATTGCCCCATGTTTAATGCCGGCTCCTTCCTTCTCTGACTCCAGAGATTAATAGAATGTCGGTCAAAGAAATATCAGAATTCATTACCCAAGTTAGAAACAAATTTTTTTTGCAAAATTCTCATCATGCCTCAAATACAACAGAACTATTTAACACTCCAAAGTATGACTTCTCTCCAGCATGCAGATGTTCCAAAAATACAGCGCTAGCAACCCCAACTACAGGGAAGGAGCAGCAAAGGGAAAACAAACCCCAAATCCCAATGTATTCAACAGCAGTCAAAAGGAAGGTTAGAACCACCAGCTCCACGAAGAGCAATCTCTACAGCTGTACCAAACACCCTGTGTAACTCTCACAGCCCCTCAGTTGTGTGCTCTGACAGCACCAAGCTCCTCTGAGCCCCACAGCTCTGGCTCATCTGTGCACAGGTGCTTTAAATATGGGACTGCAATGCTGGCCACAACTCAAAGGATGCTTCCAAATCAAACACATTAAACAGTTATAAAAGGAAGGTGGTTCTTTCCCAGAAGCATTTATTTAACTGTGATGGTTTTTACAAGGCAACGACACACAGCTGACAAAGCAGCCTCCGTCAGCGCTAAATATAATTCACAAAGAACTCTGGATCCTGCCACTTAAACTGGGGAACTCTATTCAGTATTTAACACGCTGGAAACATTGGTTAACATCCCTCAAACTGGAACAAAACACCGAGGGTAAAGCAGCTGAAAGGTTCTGTCCCTGGCAGATTTGTCTCCCTGGAAAGGAAGGTGCAAACTGAGAGGAGCTTTGCAACATTAACAGTGGTCAAAAAAGGTCTGAAAATGCCAAAGCATTCAGCGCTCCTTGCAAGGAAAGAAATGCCTCTTGATGCCTCTGATTGAAGCTGCACTGTGCTCCAGCACATATCCCTTGCATTTCTACCATCAAATATTCTGGGCAGCGCTTGCTCATTTGCCACACTGTCTGCTAGAGTGCTCAGAAGAGCACAGATAAGCTGGGAAGGAAATTACCAAAGAACAGGAAAAAGGGATCTAATGAGATTCTAAAAGCCAAATAGTTAACCACATTACCCCAACTGATGCAAGAATGAGATGGCTGAACTGAAACTACCAGCGCTACTGCCAGGGATGGAACTTCAGCAGTAATCAGAAGCAATATTTTAACTTCCAAAACCAGCTGAACTGAACTGAAAAGGCTTACAGAGAGTGCAGTGCCCAGCCTGCTGCCAAGCACAACACAAGCTCTCCAACTATAGCCCTGAAAACTACAGAACCCACCAAGAGCACACTAATGAACAGAAATCGGGATCTCTTTAGTCTTTAAAGATGACCCATGGAGGTCACTTTACAGTGAAGCACCAGCAGATTTTGCATTGGCAAAGACTGCACGAAACATCCTCTCCCTGCTCTGAGGAGATAACTGAGTGGGAAGGCACCTCCATGACCAGGTTAACCTTATAGCCTGGGGGACAGCCAGGAGATGCATTTCCAGACCTTGCAGTGGGGTTGCAAACAGCTCAGGTTTTCAGAGCACTTCTGATCCTCTCTCAATAAGAGCAGCTTCCTTTAAAGAAAATCCCGGTCTCCAGATGATCTAAAAATGTCTCTCAACACTACTTTAAAAATGTCTTTCTACCCCCCTAGTCTTTCTCTTCACATCTAAATATACTCTGTATGCTCTAGTTTAAAGAATCACTACTGAAAAAGAAAGCACTTGTTTGGAAATAACTCAGCACAAGATTTTCTGTTTATTTTCTTCTCTGTAAAAACCCCTTGTGACAGATTTCTCCGCATTTCTCCTGAAAAAGGGAGAAAACCTGGCAACTCAGACTTTGCTTACCCTCTTTTCTTAAAGCTATTATGATCTTTAGGTTTATCAGGGAAAAAAGGAACTACAGGTTTTACTGAAGGAGTTCAGAAGAATCCCGGTGCCAAACACTCGCAGTGGCAGGCAGAACACACTGAACTGCTCCAGAAAAACATTTGCATTTCCTTAATACTCTAAACCTCTTCAGCAGCTGTTGGAAGTTGAGCTGGCAAGCAGGGATTCAATATTATTTAGAGATTACATTTCTTCAGCATCATTACTGGTGATATTTCATTCCTGAAAGCAATAAGGGAGCAGCAAAGCAAGTGTGTGAACCTGCTAGTTCCATCTGTCAAGAATATTTATTAAAATATCAGGTGACCTGTGTAAGCCAGTAAAACAGTGAGCTGTGACAGACACAGGGTGTTCCAAAATGCTCATCTTTGCTGTTCAGAACTTGTTCCAGACCCCTGTTGGATTTTTTTAATGCTGAATATAAGCAATAAAACAAAAAGTAATTTATAACAATAATAACTCATTCAGTCCCCAGGCCTGTGAGTTCCCACTGAAACAGGATTTATCAAGATAAGCTGTAGATGCTCTACAAAATAAGCAGGCGGAGGTAAATGAGGCATGAACAAGCAGAGGTTGTGAGGCAGCTTTTCCTCAGCAGAATATTAAGGTTCACTGCTAGGAGGGATTACCAAGGAGCCCATCCAGGAGTAAGATAGTTACTCCGTTTGTGCACAGGACCACACCATTAGATCACTCTTGGAGACCAAAGTCAACAGCCAGACCAGTCTCAGCTCCCTGGAAACATTCCCTTCTAATGCCTGGTGCAATCAGCTAACACTAACATGACAGGGATGCTAAGACCAAGGAATAGATATCAGCATCATTTTGTGGTCAGTGCTCCTGCTCATGGATGAGGCATGGCACATCTGAAACTAGGTACACATACACAGGCTGTCAAAGAGCATTTCTGTCACAGGAACAGTTGAGGATCATCGGGGGATGAGACAGGGATAAGTGCTACAACATTTTTTTCAACCATCAGGATGGGATTTATCCGTAATTTTATGCTGTCCTCACTCACAGGATCACATTCAACCTCTGATTTTCACCATATGACTGCAGCTAACACCAAGCACAAACTTTGCAATGGGGCCTATGGCTAATCATATAAGAAATGTATTTATGCACATTATATGTTTTTGGCATAATCCTGGTGAGCTCTCCAGAGAGCCGGTGCAGATTTGCTACCAGTCCCTGGGTGTTTGAGCCTTCATTTCCATCACTGTGAAACAAAGGTCAGCTCACAGCAAGCACCTTGAAACTGGTTGAAGGGTAACACTGGAGCCAAGGGAGCTCATGCTACAACTGCTTCACTAACAGATTGTTGTATGTAATGTATATGAGAACTCTGACCGCGTATAAGTGTTCATATAACTACAAATTACTAAGCCATTTCTCTGTTTTCACATCCAAATCAGCAAGAATGCTGCAGACACAGATGGCCCCCTATGACTGATATTCAGTGGGGTCCTCAGTTTGCAGATCTACCAGTCAAACAGAGATTGGCTTCTACTCTGGGAGGGTTGGTGGAGAGTGTGAATTCACTCACAGGAGAAAAGCCCAAAGTTACTCCTGCAATAACTTGGAAAATGTGATAATTTTGGAACCAATATAGCCCAGGAGACTGCTAGCAGGAGCAGCAGCAGCCTGCTGGCAGAAGACAGAACAGAGAGAAACAAAAGCTAGAGAAGGAGCCTCAATTCGCTATTCAAGAGTCAGTAACTGTGGGAGAAAAGACTGAATTGTTGAATTTCCAGAGATTAGAGAACTGTTTACACTGAACTACACCAAATTCTGCCACTTAAGCTGGTTCAAGCCCTCTGTGATGCCCTGCATGTCAATAAATCTATTCTGACCTACCGATAAACAGACGTTGGCTCTCGGTACGGCTGTGATTCAGGCAGCCCCATACCAAATCTTGGCAGCACTAGGCCATAGTGGCTGCAACAGGACACTGTATGCCTGCAGCTTCCACTTCCTGGGCTTTGTTACACACCAGAAAAAGCAAGGCATCACAAAAGCATCAAGTCTGATGGATTCAAAAAGGAAAGTTGCAAAATTTCTCTGTTCAGTGGGAAGGTAGAAGAAAGATGCAGCATACAAGACTGGATATTTCTAATGCTTCAAACATCAGAAAAAAAACTCGTGTCTAACTTTTGTCCTTTATTGCACTCCAGTTGTCATATGATTTCCACAATACAGCACAGGGAGAACAAAGGAAAACTCAATTACGTACCCTTTTCTCAGGAACACATCTAACATATTTCCCCACTGTAGATCTCCCCTGCTCCAGATACTTTCTATCTGCACTCAAAATTAGCAAATGGTCAAAACATTATCAGAGCTTGATAAAAATCAAAGTCAAATGTTTTCAACAAAATCCTCTTTGTTACCACACTCTGATGGCTACTGGAACTGCCAACCTGTTCTGAGAGATGCCTTAACGATGAAGCATCATTTAAAAATGCATTTGCAGCTGTGCATATTTCACTTCAATCACACAATTGTGAATTATACCTCAGCAAGTCCTTGCAGAAAAGAGGTGGGCTGTCAGGGGGATGTGAAGGGGGAGAGAAAAGAAAGGAATTTCTACCGAACAAAAGAGCTCCAAGAAACGGATACAACTTTGCTGGAAGCTGTTCCCAGCCCACTCAACATTTTTGACTGTATACAGACATACCAGAATCCCAACAAGGGGCATTTTTCCCAGCTAAAATACGAACTATCAGCAGATCTGACCACCACCAGAGAGAAAATATGACGACCTAGTGGACGCAAAGCAAAGCAGAGTGAAATCATCTTACTGTTGAGTAAACTCAAGCTACCTTTGAGAGCTCACCATGGTGGCACCCTCACACAAACACCTGCCCAGTCTCCAGCTCACTCCTTGGCAAAGCAAAGCAGGATTCCTGTTTGCTTTACTGCCAGAGTTGTTTACATGGCACTCAAAAGTACACAAGATAAAAAGCACCTTTTCCTGCCTCCCTAGAAGCCCTATAAAGAACTGTACAGCTTTACCAATGTTCACCAGACAGTTTTACTGTCCATTCTGCATTGCTTTCAGGGCTCAAAGCCACAACAGTGGCCTGTGGTGATGCTGAGAGAGTCCAGAGGACAAGGAAATACCACAGAACACTGGAGGCAGCATGCAGCTGGGACATTGGTGAGCTCAGACTAAACTTCCCCACAACCCAGCTCTGGACCAGAGCCTGTACTCAAGTACCTGAGTGTGTTTTTTTGACCCAGAAATCCTCTTGAGTGCAAGTGCTGTGCAAAGGTGGAAGCACGAGGAATCAGGCCACTCGGACCTGCAGGAGAGCAGTGCTGCTGAGCAAACCTGAGCATGCAAACCCAGCCAAGGCAGGTGCATCTTTGAAACGTGCCACCACTGTGGCATCAAGGAGAGCTAAGCATTTTGCATTCCACACATGCACAGTAAAGGACCAGCACTAGAAAGCTGGCCTTGAACACAGGTGCAGCAGGAACACAAACAGCCACCGGACATTTAGGTTATGATCCTGGAACAAGGAAACAATTGAATGAACAGTAAAAGCTCATTATAACTGTTGGTTTTGGGTTTTTTTTAAGGACACTCAGCAGGACCTGCCATTTTTATGTCAGAAGAACAGGAGCATGCTGACCAAAGGCAGAACAGAGAAAATCCAGCTCTGAAATCCCTTCTCCCTGGAAAAAGCTCTACCCACTTGCTTGAACGAAGCACTGGCCAGGCTTCTGATCCTCAAGCACACCCCCATGGGCCAAGGATACAGAGCCACCAAAGTTTTGTCTCAGTGAATAGCTTTACACTTGAGCTGCTGAATGCTACACATTGGGAGGAAAAACATCCTCTGATCTGCTTTGGTATCTGCAAGTGGCTGTCTCAGATTCTCCCTGGGACTGAACACGAACAGACAAAGCTTATCCAAGTACCTGGACACACTCAAAGTCTATTTATGAAGAAAGGATAAAGCCTGTATTAATGGTCTTCAACTCTACCGAGCGAAATAAAGCAGAATCCTGGCAGAAAGAAGATACAGATCCCTCCAGTCTAAAGAGAAATCGGAGCACCTTAAATTCTGGCATGCTCTCAGGCACAGCATAGGGAAGAGGTAGCAGAGCAAATAAAAGGGAGTTCAGCCCCTAGCAAGCCACTAGCAACATGAAATATATATGATCCAGTTCTTGCAGTTCTCAGCTTTCCTTGCAAATCCTTCATTTTGAAGCAGTGGGTGCAACTTGATCGGGAAAGCAGCATATCATCTTTCCACCAGTTAGAAAGCACGCAGGTGTATTCTCATGAAAGAGGACGTTTTGGAAGGATCCTTTTGATGCTAAAAACTGCCCACCTGAGAGGAAGATATGACAGAGGAAGGTTGCAGGACAGCCCCAAGAAACTCAGAAGCAGACCCTGCAAACTGTAAATCAGCGGGTGGATGGAAGAGTGGAAAGTGCCATGAGAGGAGAGCAGGATTAGAAGTGCTACAGATTTATGATAAGCAATGCTCTAACAATAGCTTTCTTTTAAGAAGGAAGCTCTTCCTGCTGTAGTTAATCTAGTTAGTCTGAACGTACATTTATGCACAGGGGAAGGACTGCACACAGGACAGGCAACTCCTTGGTCAACTAAACCCACCCATTTCAAAACTCCTACAATACCCAGTAACATGGACCATAGCAGAGGGAGAATAGTTGCTCCCACAAGCAGCTGTCAGGGGCTGTTCAGTGGGCCTGTTCCAGCCTTTACATGGGCTGGATGTTCTAGGAAGGTCTTTTTCAGCCATGTTTTCCATTTTCATCATTTCTCCCCACCCTGAAAGGTCATGCAGATGAAAACATCAATTTAACTAATGCCAGATGGGAAACAAGTTAAGCCATATGAATCTTTGCTGATTATATAATTACCTTCATTTCTTGCAGAAAGATGGAAATACTTACAGTCACTGGCTGAATATTTTGTACATAAACATTTCTAGGCTGTTTGTACTTTACAGAAATTAAGTTCACATGGTTTTGACCAACTACCCCGTTACCATGCGGCACCTTTATGAGAGGAAAAAAAGCCTGAATTTGAAACTATGCCAGGAGGTTGCAGACACCATTCTCCCCCAGGAGTACAAAATAATACTTATCAAATGGGCTTATCAACTCACATTTATATATTTACTGAGTAGAAAATTAAGACAATTTGCACTCAGTGTTAATTACACTAAATTATTTTCTGCAGACCTCAAGGTCATTTAATTTACCTTCAATGAGCCCCAACACAACAGCAAGGAAAAGAGCACTGAAATGTTCAGGCTCATTTGCTACTGAACCAGAGCAGTGTGGCAATGGACAGTTTCGACAACAAACACATCAAACCACGTGCCACACTTCACCTGTATAGGCAAGGGCAGCACTGAGAAACTGCTACAGATGCAGCTCTGCAAGTCACACTCTTACTATAAAGCCATTAGCAATTAAAACTCCAGTGCACCAATGCCAAGTTCTGAATGGAGCCTGTTGTATTTGTAGGTGTCCCATTAGAAGCCAGGAGCACATGTTTAAATTTGCATAAGAATCGGTGTGAAAGATTCAGTTACATCCCCGGCAATCTCCAGTAGCTTTGGTTACACTGCCAATTACTCAACTTAGAAAGTGCTTGTCTGAGAATCCCATTACAAAGAGTCGGGCTCCCTAAACCTTCTTCCCACCAGAGACCTCCCCTTAGAGCCCAAAAGAAGGCAAGACCACCTCTAGCCCAACCATCTCTTCCCCCTGACCCGCTCTGCAGCTCTGACAACAGCAGCCCTGAGCTGGAGAACACACACAAGCCTTTGGACCACCCAAGCTTTCTAGCACAGAGCTAAAACATGAGCCTCTAAACAAAGGGCTGGACTTCTCCTCCCACAGTCATTGAAAGTCATTTCCCCGGCCTAAAGGGAAACTCTACTAAATTAGAAGCGTGATGCATACTTTGGGAGCGTGCAGAACCACTTACTGCTTCCACTTGACTTTGGAGCTGCAGTGGGCTACTTGCTCCATCCTCATCCTCACACTGTGCCTGGACAACCATTTGGACCATTCAAAATACAGCTGAGAATTGATCCAACTGAAACACAGCCCACTTTCTCATCTCTACCCCTCAAAAACCCTCTATCCCTAGCCACTTTACCATGTGAACTCTCAAATGCTTACACTGGCACAAGGCAGAAGGCGATGGCAAGCAGCAGCCTAAGGGGGTAGGTTACACAGAGCCACCCCACACACCAGCCTCAGAGGAGCAGGTAAAAGCCACCTATAACCTTACCTGGAGGGTGTCAGGACAGTACAACAGCTCTGCACACATCTGAGAGAGCTCTTCAGTGAGTGAGCTGCTGGAGCCCTGCTGTAACAGGCAGAACTGGTAAATGCTCCTGTCTTACACTGCCAACTACCCACTGCACAGATGGAACTGTAAAAAGACAGAGCCCTGATGGTGGCTGGGAAACGGGTACTACTGTCTCTGCTGAGAACAGCACTGTCCCTGTCCCTGTTACAAACCACTGAGTTCACACGGTTGAGGCAGCACTGAAATCAGGACACACATGACAAGGTGAAATAAAGACTGCATGTGAATCTGAGGAGCTGGGAAGTTTGCAAGACTGTCTCGAGATCAGACCCTATGCTACGGACGCCCATTTTCAGCGCAGCCCCTCCAGAGGCAATGAAATCTAGCTCCAGCACAGCCTCCAGCTACAGTGTGCAATCCCTAAAGAAACTCAAGACTGAGTGACCTCAAACGATCCTGCTATATTTGTAAAAACGTGTGTGAGGAGACGTCCTCCAACAGCCCTATGACTTTAATGGGAGTTACAACATCAGACCAGTTCCCTAAGAGAGAAAGGAATCAGTGTCTCCAGTGTGGAAAATGAGGCTGCTCTTTTAAAAAAACCTAGACTCACAATCCCAAAGACAAATGCATCCAAAGAGAAACCATAACTCCAGTAGTTCCAACAGAACCTCATGAGCTGTTCACAGACTGACATTTCAAGCTGGTACAAAGCTCCCCAGACTCTCACTTCTGTGGTTTCAGGATGCACTGCAAAACTGCCTGGTGGGCTGCAAACTCTGCCTAGAAAGAAGGCTCTACTCCCCCATGGCTGGCACTCAGCAGCTGCCAGGACAGCTACAAAATATGGTGGTGCACTAGCTGGAAAAATTCACCTACTAAATGGAAAGAAAGGCTGGCTGGGAATGGCCTCAGACATCCAAAGTGTGAAACTGCACCCATACATAAATTAATATGAGGCCACACTGCTGTGTGAAAGGGCAGCCTTGTACACTTCACTGTGTGTTCCCACTTCTGATCTAAGACACCTGCTCATGCTTTGTTTGTTTATTTGTTTTGTGCTTTTTTTTGCAGGTGGGCTGAGCACCGTAAATTGTTTCTCCTTCCAGAAGCAGCAGTATGTCTGTGCAGGTTCCTCTCGCAGAACACCCTGGTAAGCAGCTGCAAGAAAGGGAACTGCACTGGCATACAAATCCTACAAGGGCTGTCTCATGACAAGTCACTGCCAAGCTACGATCTCATCGCTTTAATGAGAGCACCCAACAGACCAACGTGCTCCAAAGGCACAGGCACCATCAGCTCTGCACGAATGCTGTGCCCCAGCCTTTGCAGCTGTTCCCTCTGGCTGGCGGCTGCTTCGTGCTCCCACAGAGGACAAGCCTGGGTGGCCACAGGAGCGTGCCACTAGCCTGCCACAACACCACGGTCACGACAGGGTAGTACAGCTGGGGCCCTCAGCAGAGAATTCCCCACTGCAATCCACCGCAGCAGGAGCCAGGACACGCCAGGGATCGCTCACAGGATGTGGCAGACGTGGTACTCACGGACCTTTGCCTGGTTCTCGGAAGCTGGGGTGTATCCGCATTAACCACGTTCCCTGGGCAGACTGTCCTCTCAGCAGAAAGGGGATACAGACTTGTATAGACTATATATAGATAAAGCTTCCTAAGAATCTCTCCATGGGGGTTATTCTCTGCTCTATATCTAGATCTGGCCTAGTGCCTGTTGGGAAACACATATCAGACAGGCATATGTGCAAACTGCAGCTCATTTAGGCCACTAATGACAGCCCTGCACTAGAAACCTCTATAACACAGGCCAGAACCCCATTATGAGCTCCACAGTTTTCCCATGTCTCCATTTGCAGGCTTCCATGTGTTTCCCTGCAGAGGTGAAGATCCCTCTAGAAATCTCTCTCCTGCACATGATATTTACTTACCAGCAGCGAGGAGCATCTCCAAGCCCTTCCACTGCAATGGGTTTGTAGAAAAATAAAAAGAGCAGAGAAGGATTTTTAACAGTCAAGCTCAACAGAGAAGAGGGATCTGATGAAAGAAGACAGTGTCTTTTTAGCAGAAAATTTTTTAGCAGAAAAATCTTCTTTAGACAGAAGATTTTTAGCAGCAAAATAAAGTGCTCTGTTGAGCAGTGAGCATGTTTCACTTCACTCTGCACACAGGCACACACTTGATCCCCTTGCTCTTTCACAGCCTCACACCTTCAAACCTTCACCTCTCCCCAGCCCCAACAACACACACTAATTAAAAAAAAAAGCCATCCTGGGTCACCAGGTTTGTTCCTCTTTTTCTTTTTAGAACAAAGCTAACTACCTCCCTGAGGTCCAGAAGGACCTGCAAGCTGTGCAGATTTTGGTTAAACATTCCCTCTTGGCTACTCCCTTCCACTTGCCTCCTACAGGTTCCAGAGCACCTGACTGCCAAAAAGGAAAACCAACTTCCCTCTCCTCCTGATTTATCTTTAGACCAAACTAGAGCTTGGGGAGGGAGGTCCCACACATTTTAGAGCACTGGGGGAAAAGTGGCTAGACTACCATTTCCCAGCCAGCAACAGTAAAGCAATCACATTTATTTAACTTTAATACAGTTTGGATGAGCCACTGCAGGAAACAGGATGAGTTGTTCAAAACCTCCCAGTGCCCAGGTGCTGCTCCCTGCCCAAATGGCATACACCATCCTTGGGGGCGTTTCCCAGCCCATTCAAACACTGATGAGACAAACAGTTAACTGTCCAAACCCACAGAGAGGCTATGGATGAGTAGCACACTGCACACAACATCAAAGCTGATATTTTATGCTAATCTATCTGCTTACGGGAGAACAAATGCTATTTTCCTTGACAACTCTTCTGAAGTAAGATCTGAGCAACTATGCAGATTTCAAACTCTTTTGAAATACCAGTAGACCAAACACTCCTACTTTCAATGCAAAAACTCCCAAGAACAGCCTCTCTGCAGCTCAGGCAGTGAGTTACACAAAGCTTAAAGCCCCCAGGAGCCGCACCCAAAACACAAGTGCTGCCAACACACCAAGCCAGGTGAGCACCTGCACACTGACTGGCTTGCAGACCCCAGCTATGGTTTACATGCATGAGAGCCTCCACCAAGCCAACTTCACAGCATACAGAAGCTGCTCTCAATTTTATTCTTGCTGCACACTTTAAAAATTAGATTGCTTTCCCACTGCAGCAGGGGAGGCATTTGAGCTCCTGATCAAAAATAGTTATTGCCCTGCAAGTAACTGTGCTGGAAGGCAGCCTGGCCTGCAGATTCTCAGCTGCTAGATGAGAAGGAACAAGGAGGCCACCTCAGAAGCAAGGCACAGCTCATTACAAGTGACACAGCCACGCAAAGCACTGCAGGAAAGGCTGAAATGGTTTTAGAGGAGAAAAAGGGTTCCAGGTCGCAGCACGCAACGAGAGAGTCCATGCATCTACTTTTCCAAACACAAGGAGCTTGTCTCCTCCTCACCAGGCAGACCTGCTACAGCTGCACCAACCCAAGGACAGGGTCCTACATGTTTTTGAGGAATCCCTCCTCCAGGGATACTGGCTGCATCGAGCGCAGCATGCCCATCAGAGCTCTCCAGGCAATTCATTATTTTAAACAAATGAGTGATTAGCAAGGATCCACTCTCTTCCTTGCAAAGCTGGCTGCATGCCCTGCAAGCCTCCACACCACTGTACAGTATCATAATCCAATTAAACCTCACCATGAGAGAAGCTTCATGCTATCACATTCAATTACCCAGTTAAGCCTCTTATCATCTGCACGTTAGGATCCATTCGGACTGAAACTCCCCCAGCACTGTTTGGGAGGTGGCACTATTCAACCAACCAAGGACACACAGATACTGCATCTGGGGCTGCAGGAGGACCATAGAGGTTAGGAGGTTCATACTGCTGGCTTGTAAGGAGGTAGAAACACAGGAAAAATAAAATACAGTGACCAGTTCCTGCCCACTCAGTTATATGCTCTTTGAGGTGACCTGCTCGCCCTTGTCTTCCTGCTCCCTGACTTCCCAGGGAAATGGGACAGTTCTGAAGAAGCACGAGGGACCCAGAGGAATTTCAATGGAATGGCGAAGACTAATAGAGGACCTGGCAATACAGAGGTGGCTGGCAGTCAGCCACCAATTCCATAGGAAATACCCTCCCGAGAAGGTCACCATAACGGTGGCAAAATTTGGCCCAAAAGAATTAGAAAAAGCTGCCAAGATGTGACGCAAATAAAGCCAGCGAGCAGGCCAGCTTCCTGCATGAGGCCAAAACAGGGAGCGCTCTTGGAAAAAAAGAAAGATTAAGGGTTGCAAGGAACATAATGGCCTCTTGTAACAGCTGAGTTGTTGCTTTTCTTTTCTTGGCAGAAAAGAGGGATGTTTTGTTGCTGGTTGATTAATCTATTATGCAAATCATTTCATAGCTAATTTGATACAGCCACAAGCTTGCCACAGAAATCATCTGCCTGCTCAGAGCCAATGAAAGGTGGAGCATCAACAGCTCCATTCGAGAGAGCTTTTATTCCCTGGACAAGCAGCTACAGGGTCGCCTCCTGCCAAGCAGGGCTACAGGAACACAGGACAGACCTGCCAGGGGACAAGACGGGAAGGTCCTTTGGGCACCCTCATTTGGTGGAAGGGAAGAAAAGAGGCCCTTCAAAAGAGTAGCCCATTCCTTCCACTTCCAAAATCCTTTTGCACTGGCCATGTGCAAAACATCCAGGTGAAAACCACACACAATCCCACCCAGAGACTTTGGCTAGCAGCTTTAAAATTTTAAGATGTTTCCAGAACTGTTCATGACATGCACAAGCTTCACCTCATGTCACTTAGAAGATGCCTCAAAATAGGTCTAACTGGTCATCTGACTCCAACAAACAGCTCAGCCTCTAGACAGAACTTTTCTACTGAATAACACAAGAGTCCAAATTACATTCAGTAGTACCACATAAAGTGACAATAACTGCTGTGATAGGATTTACATAGGGATCACTAGGTCTCGCCCAAAGAACTGTTACTTTGGTTTTGATCTCTTCCACAAAGACTAAGAGGGAAACACAGCATATTTTATCTCCAAGAATAAAGGGGCTGGTTCTGGCCACTGTGCTTTACTCCAAGCAGTTCATCTCCATTGCTCAGTTGTGGATGTTTTTCCTCATGCATCTCACACGTTTAACATCACCTTAGTGATATTTTTGAAGCCTATCCTGTGCCCTCATTTGTATTCAATTTCCTTCCGTGGTAAAACGTTAGGCATTTCATGCTATTCAAGCAAAGTCAAAACAAAGCCTCCAAATAAGCACTTCTGAAACGTACCTAGTCATCTGAGTAATTAGACATTTTCCCAGTTCCAAATGTGCTGAAAATCTACTGTCAGCTCCCAATGAATGTGCCAGCAGTTATCCTAACAAACAAGAGTTCTCTCTATGGAATAGGAGGTTAAGATACATTTCAAGTAACATCTCTCCCTACCTGAATTAATCAATGTTTTTAATTATGCAGCATCACCTGAACATAATTATTACTCTAGCAAGTTGTCCACCTTTCTCTGCCAATATGGTGCATAGCTGCCGTTGCTCAAGCCAGGATAGAATATGCTCTCACTTGGCCAAAAGAAACTCCCATTCCCAGTGTAGGCACGCATCCTTCACACCAAGGGGTAAAGTCTTTCACTTCTAAGTGATTTGCACCAAATACTCATAGTGAAGAGTCAGCCATGGACTTCACATAGGTCAGAATCCCTCAATACTCAGAACCCCTCAACACTTTGCTAGCAGAGGGAATTACCATGTAGGGGTTCAAACCTGCAGACTGCTGGAGCGGCTCCACACCCCAGCAGTCCTCACTGGGTCCCTCCTGGTCACAGGAGATAGATCAGTGGAAGAAGATGGGAGCTGGCAGAGAGAGAAGAGCACATAGCCTGGGGCATGGGCAAACTATTAGGATCCACTCAGCTGCTGTGAATCCAAAGTCTTACCCTAACCAGTTTCCATCCCCCCTCCGGGGATGTCCGTACCAGGGCTGGTGTGAATGTCCCAGTGCTGCAAGGCCATGTCACAGCACACTGAGCGGTCACATCCCCACACCACCAACCTCCTGTTCGAGTTCACGGGGTGTGCGTGGATTCCCTTCATGTTTCCTTACAGAGCAGGCAAACCACAGAGGTGAGCCAACACGTGAAATGCTCAGGCAGTGCCCAGTCAACGACCTCAGATCTCCAGCACTGTCTTTTCACAGGTCTGTTCCACAAGCTTCCTCCTTTGTATCCCCAAGAGACACCAGGTCACACCTGCTCCACATTCAGTTTGGTTACTGTACGCTAAAATTCACTTTACAGTTCAAAGCTTAGCAGGAACTTTTACAAGTTTGTGACAATTAAGTCAATAGCCTCAATCAAAACCTACTCTGAATGGAAACCCACTCTGCTTCCTCTTTCTCCAGCAGACCATTCCAACAAAACTTTTCCCCCCAAGACCACTCTTCCTCTAGACAGCCTCCCCATGGTGCTACATCTTCATGAGGCTCCTTCAGGATGGGACAGTACTGCACCTTGCCATTCACACCCACAGCTTCATAGAAAAAAAATGGAAAGTAAAAAGAAACACCACCAAAATCCAGAGAGTAATTCTTACTTTTCATGTACGTGGAAAATGAGGGGGGGAAAAAGCGTTGATTCTCTCACAGCCATGCTGCAAGAAGATCACTCTCAGTTTTTACAGGTGGTAAGGAGAGCTTTATGTAGTGTAACTTTCCTCAAAGGAAAATATTTCAATGCACAGAAGAAAGAAACAGCAGGGAAAGGTAGGTATCTCTCCCTTCTGGTATGCAGTGTATATGCCCAGATAGTGAGACATTTTGAGTCACATTTCTGGGATGACTAAAAGAAAGTAGTTGCAATTCAGAAGCACTATGGTCAAAACCCTCAGGAGCTGAAGACAGAAATCAGAAAATCATTTCTGCAAATGGCAGAAGAGAAAGGAGACCAAGACAAGAGCAAAACACCTCACCTCATGTTTCACTCCAAACACAGAATTATAGGACAACACCGTGACTCTTCACTATTATTCTTCCTTAAGCTTAAACACAGCCTTTTCACACAAGGGAACTCCATGGAAGCACCAAGGCAGCCTTCCAGATTTTGCTGACACCCCACCCAAGCTGAGTGGACTTTCAACCACCGAAGAAGAGCGTGTTCAATGGCAGCGCTTTCAAGATGTCTCTCCCACAGTCCAGCTCCCTGCCATCATCTGGGAAGCATACACACATCCACATGAGGCCCTCCACCTCAACACCCACCCACCCAATTTAGGGAAACGCAGGCACAGACTGCTCCAGGCACCGCTTTCACCTCCTGCTCCAGCTTACTGTAGGAGAAGCACCTTAGAAACGGAGTAAGATTTATTGTGCCAAAAAGAAGGGGGAAGGAACCAACTTTCCCTCCCCAAAGACATAATCCTCTTCCATGAATCTTTTGACTTTGTGCCAAGTTCAAACCTCTTCTCTACTGGGAAAGCCTGCCCTGCCAACAGAAACCCAGAGGGGAATTTGTGGAAATCTCAGAAGAGACCAAGGCAGTTCCATGGTATTTGACCACACACCAAGGCCTACTTTGCTCCACATCTGCCTCTCACGTCCCAACAGACATCTGCTTGGACAACAAGCTCATTTGGGATACAGTTTCCCATGCAGGAGTTGTCATCCCAGTATCTCTCGCTTTAAGATAAAGAATCTTAAAAGTCATTGTGTCATAGGCAAAATCATTGCAATTCTAACTTAAAATGCAGAGGCAGTGGTATAACTTCAAGGTTATCAAACTCCTGCCTTCTCCAACAGAGAGAGGTCTGTTGCAAAGCCTGTAATGAAGTGCAAAACATGGACCCAAAGCAGCATCACAGGGCATGATGTTAAGTGATTAGAAGCAGTAGCATTGACTGGGAACTGCTACAGAATTTGGTGTTTGTCCAGCACACACCTCACTGTGCCATGGAACCCACATCTCCACAGAACCTGCAACCTCAGCTGCTCCTGACGTCACTTCAGGTTAACAAAAAACACTTGGCACCCACAGCTACAGCTGCAGACCTGCCACACACTGCACCACATACACAACCCTTGCACGTGTGCCCAGCCCATGAGGGGCACTTCCAGCATGTGGGGCACGTCCCGCAGAAAACTCCTCATCCACAGAAAGACAGGCTCATCTGGCTGGCAGTAGCGGACACAGCAGCAGCTGGATGTCTGCTTATCCCCCCAGGCTCTAGGGGAAAAGGGCACCCAGGAACAGCAAACAAAGGTGATGGCAACAACAGGGCTGAGAGCAGAGGGACCCACCGCTACAAACTCCCTCATACAAAACTTCTGTTCCTAGAAGGTCCCAAATGCCCCAGTTCTTCCATCAATGCCTCAGCCCAGTCAACCTGAACACTTTCACCATCCCCTGCTTCACAGCTTGCTTCAGCAACTCCAGATTGGCCCCCTCAAACCCTAGTTCTGCCCCACTTGCCCAGATATCCACCTGTCTCTTGCATTCCTCAGATTCCTCCAGGCACCTCAACCACCTGACTCCAATCTGCTGCCCACCACAACTCAAGCACCCAGGACCCCACCCTAATTGCCATCCTGTGCACCCCGCCCCCTACCACATCAAGGCAGGGTCAGTGTCCTTACACTGCATTTTCTGGTCATCTACAGATTTGCAAACAAGCAAGCTGTGTTGTGAGCTCGTTTTCAGATCTGCAAGTATCAGCATAAATGATAATGCAGAATGAAAAGTCCTTGACAGTGACGGACATTTGTTTTTTAATTTGTCTAACAGCCATTGTTACGAGGTTGGATGAGATGGAAACCCAACTGCCTTCCTGCAGTCGAGGGTGCAATGGAGAGAACAGTTTTCAGAGCAGCATTACAAGAGCCCTCTGTGTCCTCTGTACAACAGGGACAATGCCAATCACACTGGAACTATAGAATCACAGAATGGTTTGGGTTGAAAGGGACTTAAAGATCATCTAATTCCAATCCCCCTGCGATGGGCAGGGACACCTTCTAGTCTAGTGCAAAAAAATCAAAAAGCACCAACTGCTCCTGCAGCTACTCCCATATAGACAAATAACTTCCATAGCAAAGGGACTCCTTGAAGAGGGGCACATTCCCCGCGGTGCCAGTCCCTTTCCAGGACCTCCCACTGCAGGAAAGAAAGGCTGAACAAGACACAGGCAGAGAAAGTTACTGCCCCAAGGCACTGTTAGCACAGATAAGCTGTTATAAATCAAGATCATCTGCAACTGCAGGACTCAGGTTTTCTTCTACCCCACGTTATCTTCCTGCCCACGATGCCAAAGCATTACGATGTGGGCAGTGTTTGCGTTAAGATAGTTACTAATCCCTGCTAGACAGGGGCATGGCCACCAAGCCCAACCTGCTATCTGGATGGCGCAGAAGACAGAGGGATTTGGGGGGTTTGTAAAGCTTGCAAAGCTTTACATTCCTGCCAGGTCAGCCTGATGACTCTGTTCCCTCTCTGCTCGCTTGGTGCGTCCTCATTTGAAACAAAACAAAAAAAGAAAGATAAAGAGGGGCGTTTCAGAGATTTGCCTTCGGCACGTTTGAATCCTCAAAGGCTTTCTGTTAGAGCCAGGCTTGAAAAGCGCAAATTTTATAAAAGCTAAGAGGGATGCCACCCATGCGGGCTAAAACCAGCGCAGGCAGGGACCACGGCCGCGTGTTTACACACACCAGAGGTGCGGAAAGAGCCGAGACGGGGAGAGGGCGGACAAGCGGTCCTAGAGAAAGGGATGCCCACCCCGAGCCCATCCCTGCGGGGCATTTCCCCGCAAAGGCGCCGTTAACGGGACACCCCGCGGGGACGATGGAGCTCGGGGAAGGAGCCCCAGCCCTGCCACCGGCACACACCCCGCGACAGGGTTTGGGAGGAGGGGGACACTCACTGAGAAGGCGACACCCTCACACACCTGACACAGACACAGCTGCAGCCCTCCCACCCTTTTTATGGCCGGGGGGTCCCTGCACTCCCACACCCAACCCAAAACCCACGGAAGGGGCAGCAGGAGCCGTGCCCGTCACTGCGGCACCGCTGACGGGGTGGGAAGGGACGCTGAAATTGCGAGAAGGTGATGGGAAAGGGGGGTTGAGGAAGCAGCCGCGAAGCCCCGGGGAGGGTGTGGGGGGGTGTCCGCCCTCTCCGTCCGCGCGTTACCTGGGGACGCAGCTCGGGCTGGAACCGTCGATCTCCCACGTGGCGAAGAGGTTCATAGGCACGGGCCGCCCCAGGGCCCCGGCGCCGCCGGGGAAGCTGAGGCGGCCCCGCTCGGCCGCCGCCGCCATGGCTGTGCCCGCCGGCCTGGCGCGCGCCCACCGGGCCGCCGCCGCCGCCCCGCCCCGCCCGCGGGGGGGGCGCGTCACAAGGGGCGGGGCCGCCCACAAAGGAGGCGGGGCTATAAGCGGGGCTGCAGGGGATGGGCGCGACTTACATATAGGCGGTTCTCCTGGGCGGGGAGGGGCGTCATGGGTGGTGGGCGTGGCCAGACCTAAGGAGGCGTGTCTATGATGAGGGGGCGTGGCCAGAGCCGAGAGGGCGTGTCTATTGTGATGAGGCGTGGCCAGCGCTCAGGGGCGTGGCCAATGCGAAGAGGGCGTGTCCGCGCCGATGGGGCCGTGCCTGTGATTATGGGGCGCGGTCACCGCTGAGGAGGCGTGGCCATCCCTTTTTTGGGTGTGGCCATCACGGAGGGGGCGTGTCCATCACTGTAGCCGTGGCTCCGCCCCCCCGACCGGGCGGAAGTGGAGGGTCGGCCGCTGGAGCACGCCGGAAGTGGCGGTGTCGGTTTCCGGCGGCTCCGTGGCAGGGCGGGCGGCGGGTGCGGCCATGGTGTTGCTCACGATGATCGCCCGCGTGGCGGACGGGCTCCCCCTGGCCGCCTCCATGCAGGAGGACGAGCAGGTGCGGCCGGCGAGGCGCGGGTGGAGCGGGGCCGGCGTGTCGGTGGGGAGCGGGCGGGGGGCGCGGCCCGGCGGGACCGGCGCGGCCCCTTCTCGCAGTGGGGCGGCTCCGGCACAAGCGTTTCCCGGCGGTGCTGGTGATGGTGTTGGTGGCGGCGGCGGCGGTGGTGGTGGTGGTGGTGGGTGGGAGGGGGGGGGGGGGGGGGGGGGGGGGGAGGGGGAGAGGGAGAGGGAGAGGGAAAGGGAGAGCCGCCGCGGTGCTGTCGGGCGGAGCCCCCGCAGTCCCCCCGCGGTGTCTCCGGTCTTGACCGCCCCAATAGCCCGTCCTTCCCTCCCCTCCCTCCTCAGTCAGGCCGCGACCTGCAGCAGTACCAGAGCCAAGCGAAGCAGCTCTTCCGCAAGCTGAACGAGCAGTCCCCGACGAGATGCACCCTGGAGGCGGGAGCCATGGCTTTCCAGTGAGTGCCGGGCGGGGACGTGGGGAAAAGGGGATTCTCCGCCGTGGGAATGAGTGAAGGCTCTTCCGGCTCGGGGTGAGGGTTTGTTGGGAATTGGGCTGCCTGAAACAAGAGAGTTGCCTCAGCTGCCTGCCCTGCCAGCTGAGCTGCTCGAAGGGCAGAATGTGTGAGTTGTCACTGCTTGGCACAGGTGTCTAGCACTTGATTTTCAGCCAGGTTCATGGTTCTGCCTTTGCTGAAGACAATACAGGTTCTGTTCTCTTCAAGGTTTTTCTGTTTGTTTGCACTCTCTACTATACCTTCGCTGCTTCTCCTGTACCTTCTGTGTCTTGTCTTTAAAGAGAGATGTCCTTGGTAAAACCAGTCTGGCGGTGCCACTGTGAGCTCCTCTTGCACAGGATTTTCCTCTCTGTGTTCCCTGAGATTGCATCTTTTCATGCATTAGCTTCATGTATTAGAAGCACATGGAGCATCTCCAAGTTTTTTTATTATTATTTCCCTATTATCTGACAGGCTTCTTTCTCTCATCTTGTAGATTCAGCCTTGTTGTTGATTGTCCAGTAGCACTCTAGCAAGGGAGCTTGGATATAAAATAAGGAAAGCACACAGAGAGTGCAGGTCAGATGTCCTGACTGCTTAATCAATAGCAAGGGAGGTGGACCGGCGAGTGAACAGGGGAAGAACTGGCAGTCAATGAAAAGCAGGAGAGCTTGTATGTGATAAAGTAAATGCTTCTTTCTGTGATATGTCATTACCTGGCAGAATAAAGCTTGAGAAAGTCAAGATCCTGTCAAGAATCAGAATTTTGCCATTAGCAGGAATAACTGCTACAAGTCTCTGAGATCAGGTTCCATGTGAGGCACCAAGGCAGAGTTGTGCAGTTTGGGCAGCAATATGCCAAGATTTCCTGCACTTTGCACCACTTCTGCTGCACTGCCAGCAGCAGGATCCCTCTCAATTCTCAAGGGATTCCTGGTGACTGGGTGTGGGTTTATGGCTGGGTGAGGGGGAGGGAACCTTTTAATGCAGGGCAAGGTTGATTTTAGGTCTCTGCTTCTATAACAAGCTTATTTCCCACCCTGTCCCTTTCTTCAGAGATTTGGCAACATGAAAAGATGGGAACAGGAGTTTTTTGGAAGGGCAATCTTTGGCAAAAGCCATGAGGTTTCAAGGGCTACTTTTCTAGTGATTGGCTTACATATAGTGACCATGACAAGATTTAAAAAAATGTTTTCTCTTGGCTTCTGGTTGCCTTTGATAGGGACTTATGGTTGTCACAGGACAACCCTGATTAGTCTGGCCATCCTTATCTCCTGTTGCAAAATGAACTGCAAAGTGCTGCTCTACATCGTCTTCTTTCTACGTGTTGAGACTTTATAGAATTTAAAAACTCTCTGATTTTTAAGTGTTTCCTTGGCACTGCATGGGTGCAGCTCAGACTGGCAGTGTGAAGCCTTGAGAAAGAGCCTGTGTAGATCCCAGTAAATCCCTTCTTGAGTTACTTCCATGATGCAAGCAGAGCGATGTCTGGTGAGGTGGCAACGTGTGCCCAGGAAATCAAAGCCTATTAATGATGGCTGTAATGCCACCAGTTCTGATGGGGAGGGAGGGCTTGGGCAGGCTCCTGTTTTGACAGCTGTCCCAAAGGAACAGCTGGGTTACCTGGCTGGCAGGCAGCCAGGGAGAGGAGTGTTCCTCCTTCTGAGTTGAGTTAGTCCCTAGACAGGTTCTGCTGCCAACCGACAGCTGCTGCTGCAGAGCACTCGCTGCCGCCTCCTTTGAGGTGGGATGTTATGGCAGGACCTGTGTGAAAAGAATACTTTCAGGTCAGAAATTCCTCTGTAGAGGGAGGGGAGGTGATGAGGGAATTCGAGATGTAGTCTAAAATAACGCTGACTGACGACCACACTGTTTGTTAGCGCAGCTCACCAATTTTTTTCTGCCAAATCAGAGCTCTGGCTGCTGAGGGCAGCACAAACCTGGACAGAGCATTTCGTGGTGTGAGTTAGCAGTGTGGCTAAGGATATTGCTGAACTTGCTGAGGTGGTGGTATTGAACGTTTTTAGCTTGCATCAATTCAGAGAAGAGCCAAGCCTTGCTGAAATGTGGAGCTTAAACTATGACCACTAAGATGATTTCTGCCTAAGCTTCAGCTCCAAAAGCTGTGTCACCCTTTCAGCTGCAGCACTGGGGGCACATGGCTATGCAGGTACAGGAACACTGATGGTGTTTCCTGTGCTGTCAGTCAGCAGGTGACCTTTGGCTGATGAATGGCTGAAGTGGCTCTTACCTGTCATGTTGAAAGCGACCCTTGGCCTTTGCCACTGTTACCAGGATGAAGTTTTTCTCTCTCCAGATATCCCAGATGACTATGAGAAACCTGCTGGCTGTACTCAGTGTGCAGGAATCCAGAGTGCAGGAGTTAACAGTGGCAAATGGCACCATCTGCCCCTGGTGTGAGGACGTGCTAAGCAGGTGCTGTGCTGAAGCTCAGAAATGCACACAATGTGTAAAACTGAGAAGCCCAGCTGTGTGGAAACTCTGCTCTGAGGTTGACAAAATCATCTGAAACTGGGTCAGAATGAGGTGAGCTCACTCTCTGTGGTGCTGACCGATCAATTTTAAATCCAACACGTTAAATACCACATCAGGGAAAAGCAAGTGGGAAATACAGCTGAAGAGCTCCAGGCAGGACCAGCTGACTCGGGCACAGATAAACAGACCTGTGCCAATGGGACATATTCCTCATAGTGCTCTCATCTGGAGAGTGCTGCTCCAGCAATACTCTCAGGATTCCCATCTGGCACACATCTTCCTCATTTCAAAAGATTTGTTCAAGTCTTGCTTGTCATGACAGTGGCTACATCAAGCTCTGGGTGATGATCTGTAGCTACTCCAGTCTGTCAAACAGGTCTCCAGGGGTAAGGGAAGAACAGAGGCATGATGTAGTGTAGCATTAGTCCTAGGCACTGATGCACTCCTGGCTGAGGGACATATAAAGGAACGAAGGCGTGGGCGCGTGGGGACACGCTGTGGAACAGATTATGGCAATTGGAGTTTCTTGCTTCTGGTTGGGGTAGGTCAGTTGTTGATTAAAGGCTGGCAGGGTTCACACACAGCCCGTATAAAGACGGATGCAATGGAGACTCCTGAGCCCAGGAGTGAGCTGAGGATGGCTAATTCAAAGGACATGGACCTGTTGGGGGTATCTAGAAAGCAGTGGGGAGTGGGAGGAAGTTGTTTTGTAAGCCTGATGTGACTATTAACAAAATTTTAAGCTACTTATTTTACTATTGTGCCCTTGGGACTGGATTATTTCTTTAATACACTGCTAATCTTTATGCTAACTAGACTAATGTATAATGACATTATGCAGAAAGTCAAAGGAAGGTAACATAAAAGTTGCATTTACATTCCACCTTGGAGAATATAGATAAGTGTTCAAAAGTGTTTCCAGGGCTATTTACTGTCTCCACTCCCTTGGTTTTGGTGGGAATATTGTTGCCTTTATTTTTATATTGGCTAAGTGAGGAAGAAAATGTAGTTGGGAACGTACAGCAGCAGTCATAGCACAGCTTAAATAATCTGAAGATTGGTTCTATTTTAGCCCTTATTCCAGTAGGCTTTTTAGCTGAATTATAATGAAAAGCTCCTATTCTTCCTGTTGGCAGAGACACTGGAGCTCACACTAAACAAGGTCAGCACTAAGCCTCTGCAAACAAATAAGAACTGGATGGGATGGGGGTGCTGGGAGGAAGAGTGGAGGACCCCTGCACCCTCAGCTGCAGGGCAAACCAAACAGCATGACACAACAGCAGGTGTCACTGTGCATTTTAGAGCTCCTCACTTTGCAGCCAGAGAACTAGTGGCACAGTCACACCTACCCATGGCAAATCCACAGGTAAGGTCACCAGAACCTGTGTATCACCAGTATTTTTCCCCAGCTGCCCTTGAGGTGATGCATGTGAATAGCAACACCCCACCCACAGGCTGGTGTTGGGGAAGGAAAGGGATACCCAGCCCTCCAAAACTGAAGGGGAGAGCTGGCAGTGACTGTGTGGCTTTGTAGCACACTGAGACTGAATTCTTGTGTGTGTCCTAACCCCAGTGCTTTAGCTTTCCGTTTGTGTGCCTCAGGTACTTGGCTGTGCTGCCAAGTAGAGATGTGTTGGCCACCTTCCCCTCTACTCTGCTGGCAAACTTTCTTGTGCTCCCCTTCTCCCAGCTGTGGGAGGGCAGTAGGGTGTCCTCTCTTTTGTACTCCAAAATTATAACTCTTTTGTTGCTGATATTTTGTTAAGCTAATGATATTCACAGACCAGCTTTTGTTCCAGTGAAGGCAAAATTCAGGGCTCTTGGCATGGGTGTAGGGTCTGAGGCTACATGAAAATTGTTTTTGGGTAAAAAAAGAAATTAACCATTGCTTTGTAGAAAGGTTTGCACTTGATCCAGGCATGGAAAACTGAAAGTCCTTGTACCCACTTGCCATTGCCTTGTAGGAATAAAGGAATGCAGGGTGGAATTTGATAGGATAGGTTCAGATTTGGTTGATTAATGCCCTGTCTGCTGTTCTTTTAGCTACATCATCGAGAAGGGGGTGTGTTACCTGGTCCTGTGTGAAGCTGCATTCCCCAAGAAACTGGCCTTTGCATATCTGGAAGACTTGCACTCAGAGTTTGATGAGCAGCATGGCAAGAAGGTTCCAACAGTCTCCAGGCCCTATTCCTTCATTGAATTTGGTGAGGTCCCTCTCCTTGTGACTGGTTGGGAAACTTCTTGCTGGGGCAGGCAGCAGCAGCCACAGGATCCTCTCCAGCTTGGTGTATGGAATTAACAGTTTAACCTCTTCTTGGCATTAGAGACATGGGCATTTTGGAGAATAGAGAAGTGGGTGCATGCAGGAGAATAGGGAAATGGTGCATGTCCTTTGATTCAGATTTCCTGCTTTTAGTCTCCTGGCCTTGCTCCAGTGAATATTTGCATGTAGTCTCCTGGCTGTCTCAGCAATGCTCCCACTCCCTCAGCAGCCAGGCCGCTCTGTGTTAGGTGAGATCACTTCTGATAGCCCTGTCTCATTCCAGACACTTACATCCAGAAAACCAAGAAGCTCTACATTGATAGCCGGGCGAGGAGGAACCTGGGCTCCATCAACACAGAGCTGCAAGATGTGCAGAGGATTATGGTGGCCAACATTGAGGAAGTCTTACAGCGAGGAGAGGCACTTTCAGGTATTGGGAGTGGCCAGTGTTTGGCACACAGTTCCTTGTCCCTTTGGTCAGCTGGGTGGGCAGAGCATACTGATGGGAAAGGCTGGGTAATCCCTGAGCCTCCTGAGAAAAGCAGGGAATTCAGTGGGTGTTTCAGTTGGATTGGTTGCATCCTGAAGCAGCTGGCAGGTACTGATGCTTCTTTTGGGCGAGACCAGCATCTCACCAGTTTGGGTTGCTCTCATCCTAGCAGGACAAGCGTTAGAGCACTGCAGAGGGGCTCAGGCTATGCTGCCACATGAAACTGCTGCGCTTGCAGCTGTGTACAGTTCAGGTAACACATGGAGAACATTCGGTTAATCTTGACTAACTTCTCTCCCCTTTCCCTTTAACAGCTCTTGATTCCAAGGCCAACAACTTGTCCAGTTTGTCCAAGAAGTACCGTCAGGACGCCAAGTACCTGAACATGCGTTCCACGTACGCCAAGCTGGCGGCCGTAGCTGTGTTTTTTATCATGCTGATCGTCTACGTGAGGTTCTGGTGGCTGTGAGCTGGTTTGGTCATGGAAGAGGGAAAGCCGGTAGCCTGGCAGGTGTATGTGTGCAGGACACTGTTCATGGGGGATGTGCATTAGAATCCACACAGGACCATCACCTTTACTGGAGTGTCCTGAGATTGTTAGGTGACACCTGACTACTGCATCTCTCAGTGGAGCCTAACAATAGGTGTAAAGGCTTGTTGACTGCAGGCTTTTCCTCTGAGGCAGTTTGCACTAGGGTACTGCAGAGTTTGGCCTCCCACGGTTCTCCCCCCTCCCGGGGCACTCTGAGAACAGTCAATCAGTGCAGTTTAGCATAATCACATTGTATGTCCTCCTGTTGAGTAGCTCTATTGGGAACTGGACTCTAATGAACATTCCTTGTGTTGGTAATGTTAGCTTTTTTAGAATCTGGGTCTGCAGTTATTTTTATTTCTTTCTCTTTCAAGACTCCCCTGTTTGAAGGCAAATACTGCACTGTACATAAACCAGCTTTCACCTCTGTCAGAATACCTGTTGAGTTTTCTGTGTCTTGACATCTTGGCTTGTTACACTTTAAGTTGCTATGGGAAGAAATGGATGTTAAACTATGCCTTAAAATACGTTCTGTCTAGTACTAGGAGGGGCAATGGAAGGCTTCTGTATTACTGATTCCTGAAAAATTAAATTACAGGTTTTCCAAGTGTCCACTTTCCCTCTCCTGACAGCTGTGTGTGACAGTATGTTTCCACATGAACAGGGTGTGTAATTCAGTGCTGTTTGAGCGGGCACAGTGCAAACTATGTCAGCACTCTTTATTTTTTCCTTTTATCTGCAGATTCACTACATCGTTTCCTTCCTTTTTGTAACTGTGCTATCCTTCCAAAATGTGTCAAAACTGCCAGCATTTCATCTCTGGGATCCTTGTTTTCTTTCTCCCTCTTTCCCTCACCAAAACAACCAAAAAAACCAAAACTCTGAATGTTGTGAAGAAAAGGCAGTGTTTCTTTAAAGAACATTTGAATTTTACATGAAGGATTAGGATGACTTTAAAATAGTGGAATTCTTTGGAAACACCAACTTTTTTTCCCCTGTGGTCACCCTCTCCCTACCTCACTTGGGAAGTTGAAACTGTAGGTGAAGAAAAACTCATTATGGGGCAATAGTATAGAGCTTCTTTCTTATGGGCCAATCTATATATTACGAGTGAAATATGATTTTTTTAAAAATTGTTTTTTTGGTCCACCTGTGCTAAGAGTAACATTTTACCAGTCAGCTTTTGGTTTTATTAAAAAAAAAAGAGAGAGAAAAAAGAAATCCCACAGCTCAGGCACTCTTCTGCAGGCAGTGTCACAGAAGGAAGTTTCAGGACTTCCCAGCACCTCTTACAAGCACATAATCTTATGTAGTTCTGGATGTACAAGCTGTGACCTGGAAGTGTTTCCTGCCACCGGGTGGGAAACAGAGCTGTTGTCCTGTCTGGGAATGCTCCCCAGCTTGGTGTTGGACTGGCAGGGAAGCAGTTAGCACTCATCCACTGATAAACCCAGCAAATCTGAGCTGCCACATAGTCTAAAGTAATCCAGTTTCTGCATGATGCCTCCAAGTGTTACTTTGTAGGTTGCTTTTATTATAATTATTATTATTTTAAATCCTTTTGAGTGGTGTCCCTAACAGGTGAATGTCCCAGTGATGTAGGTCTGTGTAATGTAGGTGCTGGAAGGTCTTACCGTTCAGACACCGACTGTCCGTGGATTGTTGTGATTGAGGGGGGTGATGTTCCTGCAGCACGGGGTAACTTGGGGAGCAGCTGCCTCCTGCAGCCCCCGTGTCAGCAGTGAAATAAATGCTCCTGAAAATCCCCTCTGCAGCGTGGAGTGTCCTGTGTCTCATTTCTGTGATCTTGGGGGATGCTTTCTTTCCTTCCAGGGACGCAAGAGGGTGGAGACCCCGTAGCTGAAGCCACCTGGGATAAGGGCTCCTGTTTGGAGGCAAAACCAGTTGAAAAATATGATCTTGGCCATTTTCTGGCAGAGAGACTGTACTTTGTTCATAGTGGGGGTCTCTCCGTACTGCTGTGTGTCTGCATGTTGCAGGCAGCCTCCTCAGCGTGGGCAGAACTTTTTGGGGACAATTTTGTGGCTGTTCACACAGGGCACATGAGAAGTAGGACAAACTGGGAGTGGGGTGTGTCAGCAGGAACAGGACCCGGAGCTACTACATATGCTGCTTGCCTAGGGGGAAGACAAGCAGGGCTCCTCTCCCGCAGGCCAGTGTGGGGCTCCAGGGAGCACCTTACAAGCAACTTCCACACTGTGTTCAAAACACGGAGCCCCCTTTCCTCCCTTTCACGGGGCAGAGATGCCGCTGCTGCTTTATCCGACGGAGGCGTGGGCTGGGTTTTGCTTTTTGCTGAGGGCTCTTTGCACCTCCTGAGCATCCAGGCGTGAGCTTGGTTACTCGTGTCGGGCTGCTTGGTGCAGACGGGAGGAGAGCCCAGTGCCGGTTTCTCCATGACGGCTCGCTCGGAGCTGGACGAGCGCCCGTGGGTGGCTCAGGGCCGGGGTCCATGCCCAAGTGTGCCGTGGTGGGCGCAGGGTGCAGCCCCGCTGGAAGTGATGGCCGGGTCACTGCTGGCACAGGGGTCGCGGTGCTGGGCGCTCGGTGCTGGCAGCGGCCAGAGCCGGTCCCGGGGCCGCTGCCTGCAGGTGGCAGTGCCGGCGCGGAGATGGGGCGTGGAACGGAGACGAGGGGTCTAACGGGGCTCCTGAGGGCACGCCCAGCTCACTGCGATGCCCTGGCCTCCCCAAAGACCCGCAGCCGCGCTGGACCTGGGCAACGTCCCCGTGAGCCCGGTGATCTGCCTGCAAGGGCTCCTGGACTGCGCCTCAACAGGTTGTGTTGCCTCACCCCATAGTGCAGCCGAGATGCTTAGTCTGAGCTGGATGGAGATACTTCCCAGCAGGACATTTGCCTGTCACTTCCTATCCAATGCCCTTTCCATTTTCATTTCTGTTTGTCAGCTGCCTCTCTGTTTCCAGAGACTCTGGAACAGGCTTTGCCTTCTGGGTTCCCCCCCGGGCATCCCCCAATTCCTGCCCCTGCTTCCCACAACGTGGCAGAGCTGAGGGGTTTTGTCCCATGCCAGGTGCATGTGGAGCAGAGGGGAAGCAGGATCTTGGAGCAGTGCTAACTCCTGGCACCTCTGCAGCATCTGAACCCCTGCTCTGGGTGAGTTTAGGGGGCAGAGCTGGGCTCTCCCTTCTCCCACAGTGTGCCCATTGCCACTGGGAAACCTTTGGCACAGGCAGAGCGCAAAAGAGAAGAGGATGGTGCAGGGTGCCCTGGGAGCTGCTCTGCTCATCATGTGAGCACAGTGGTGAAAAGCTGTCGGTTTTATCTCTTGATTGCTGCTGACACCACTCAGGATCTGGGCACCCCTGGATGTCCTCGTGTCACAGAGCCAGGGCACTGTTGGGGACAGTGCCTGCTGGAGGGACCATACATGGCTGTGTACCCCATTGCCCACTGCAGGGCTGTGCTGGGTGGTTACACCACTGGGCATGCTGGTGTAGGGTGCTGGAGGTTTTCTCCTTGAGTGAAGCAGCAAAAGCAGACAGGCAGAGCTGGTTCCCAGATGCTGCCAAACCTGCCATGGGTGGGGCATGGAACTTCAGAAAGAGTGCAGCTGGATGGTAAAGACTAAATGGGTGCTCCAGCTGATCTTGTCAAATAAAAACCAAGTCTTACCTGGCACAGGTTATGGCCATGCTCTGCACTGTCATCACTCTGGGAGCAGCCATTCGAACACGACAGGGTTTTGGTTTCTGTGTTGATTTGGTTACCAGTTGTTTCCCCTGCTTTGAACCAGCTCCTCACACTTGCAAACCCATCTTTTGAGTAGGTTTTGAGAAAACCCCACTTTCAGCATCTTTCCCTCTGGGACCACAGGGGCATTTTACCCTAGATGGTTTCTGGAAGCTACTTTGACATGAGTGAACGTCCCAGTGGTGTGAAGAGCTGTGCCAGCAGCCCTGTGACAAAGCAAGCATCTACTCAGGGCACCCAACACCTGAGAAGTGCCCAGAGAGCAATGACCAAGGTGGCAGGGGTTGGAGTTCAGCCTTCAAGCACCCTAGTTCTTGTTTATGCTACCTCATTGGTTGACATGGGGACACAGCAGCTCTGTCCCTCTAGGGGGCTCTGAATTCCTCCTGGGCCAGGGAGGGATGCCCTGCAGAGCCAGGCTGAGGGGCTCTGGAGGTCCCTTCTCCCCTCTCCTCTCCTCACACTTTGCTCTGCTGCATTGCTACAATGTGACCTTTTGGAAACAAGGATGTTGATCTTCTGCTTCCCAAAAATGAAGGCTTTTCTGAGAGCAGGGTGCTGGGCTGGTAACTGGCCAGGGGCAGCTGACTGTGAGACCAGCCCTCCTGCACTGGCCTGAGTCAGTGCTGCATCCCAGAGCATCCTGAATCATCCCATCTCCCCTGTCCCTGGTGATGCAACAGTGCTGGTCCTGACCACTTGGCAAACTGCAAGGCAGGACTAGGGGCACCTACTGAGCCCCTGGCAGCCTTCTCACTCTGTCTCTCTTGTCCCCCCCAGACCTGAGGTCTTTGGGGGTCCCTGAGATTCCCAAGTTCCTGCAGTCTGCACTGGGGAGAAGTGGGCTACAACCTCTCCACTGCAGACGCCCTTCCCGTGCTTCCTGGACAGCCTCCAACCCAGCTGCCCACACATGTCCCTGGCTCTGCCTCCCCTGGGGCAGCTGTGTCGCCTCCTCTGTCCAGCCCCTTTTTTCCCTGGTTTGGACACCATTTGTGTCCCCTGCAGGGGTGCCCTGGGGTTTGCCCACAGCACAGAGCCTTGCAGAGCTTTGCACGGCTGCTCCCAGCTGGCTGCAGCCATGCCTGAGCTCACAAACCCTCCGGAGGTGATAAAGCAGAAGTTGGGGAGTCCCTGCTCACCATGCCAACCCCGATGGGGCTGCCAGACCCTTACATGTGGCTTTCTCTGGGCTGATGGCTGCATGGAGGAGCCCAGTGTGATTTTAAACCAAGGCTCAGAAAACCCGCTGTGGCTGAGCCCCAGCACCCTGCAGTGAGGTGATAAACCTGTTTCCTCTGTCATTGCCTTCTTTCTTCTCTTCCTCTCCCCAGCATCTCCCTTGGCCTACGAGTGCTCCCTGGTCACCCCAGCACACTCTGCTTCCCTGGCACACCACCCACACTCACTGGAAATGGGCCCCTCTGCAGCACAACACCCAGAACAAAAGTGCACCCTCCCCGTCGGCCACCACTGGGGCCCCCCAGATTGGCAGCAGAGACAGGATTTGCATTGAAGAGCAGAACTACATGTGATTGATGGAGCCATAGGGACCCTAAGTCCTATGCACTGGGATCTGTGTGGGCCAGAGTCTGGAGAGCATGAGGTGTGTGTGGTTCCTCAGGACCTTTCCCAGAGTTTCATGTCCCCACCATGGACATTGCCTTGCAGCTGCAATGGCATCTTGCCCCTGGCATCCACCTTGGGAGAGGAGGGAACCATGAGGCAAGAAGGTTGCTTCTGGTGCAGCTCAAGCTCAGAGGAGGCTGCACAGAGCAGTATGAGGCTCCTACCCAGGGACAGGAGGGATGAAAGGGCACGACTGAGGCCATGCTCTGGGTCCCACAGGAATAGGAGGAAATCTCTATTGTGCCCCTACCTGCACGAGGACCAGAGCTGATGGGGGCTGTGCCTGCGTAGCCATTCCACAGCAGAAGGGGTGGCTTTCATGGGAGAGGAGCGGGGTGCTGGCCTGCTGCACATCACCATTGTAGCTCCCCAGAGGCTGCTGATCATCAGGGAGAGTTGCAGATTCCCATTTATCCAGGGGATGCTGGGTACAGACCCGAAAAAGGCAACCTAAAGATTGCGGTGAGCAGCTGCCCCTTCCTTGTGCCGCGGCCGTACCACCGTGCCAGCTGCCACTGCAGCACCAGCTGCGACCTGGGGAGTGACCACAAATCAGTGGGTTCTTGCTCCATAGCATGCACAGAGCCAGGGGCATTTGGGGAGCTTCACGGCCACCCTGTACATCAGACCAACTTTGGTAAAAGCTAAGCAGCTCCATCTGCAATTTAAATACCCCAGGGGCTGCTGAGAGCAGGCAGCAGCAGTTAAGGCAGAGGGTACAAATTCCCCGGCGATTAAGGCAGAGGGAGAGGGGAGCCCAGTGCGGCTTGATGCAGGAATGCCTTTGCACTTCTCTGTTTCCTTTTAAGATGAAGCTAGTTGGCAGGTAAGGTAATCACAGTATAAGCCAAGTCATGTGGATGTTAAGAGTTTGCGGATGAGCCACAGGACAAGCTATTTGCGGCACAAGCACAAGGCTGCCAGCCCTGAGGATTTTGTTGGAAACCTCTCTCCCTCCCGCTTTTCTTAAACCTCTTGGCTGCTGACGTCTTGTAACTATGAAATACCCTGAGCTCCCATTTTAATGGGGTTCCAGCTCTTCTGTTCACAAAAGAGAATGGGGTATATGACTGAAGCATGTCCTGAGGACCCCCAGATCAGGGGCAGGTAAAAATGAGCAACATTTATCTGGGATAAGATGTAAAATGCTGGAATGTAAGGCAGGCATTGGGGTGTGGGCTGAGCTGCAGTCTGAATGCCTGAACAACCATCAATGTCACTGAAAGGCTATTGCAAGAAAACACAACTTCTTCAAAGCAAGCCAATCCAAAGCTGTTGAAATCAGCGGTTCCTCCAAGATGAGGGACACAGAAGAAGTGCCACGGGCCTCACTGACCAGGTACAGATACCCAAAAACATCTCAGAATGTTCAAATGCATTTTGCATTCTTCGAGGATAGCTGGGAAGAGCACTGCAGAGCCCCAGCACGTGTCTGCCCATCGGCATCCCCCTGGCTGCAGAGAGGGGAGGCATCTGGGAGGTGGGAACGTGCTGTTCCTGGTGGCTCCCTTTCTGAAAAAAGTGTGTGGATGCCCCGTGGAGCAGGAACTAAAACCTCTGCAGGGTGAGACTGCTGGAGCCGCGGAGAGCGCCTGATCTCCCTGCCTTTGTCAGCTAAAGTGCCAGGATTTCTCTAATTGCTGGGGCCATTTAACTAGGGATGCCGTGGCTACGGAGCCTGCTCAGCTTTCCTAATTCTTCAGCTGGCATCACTTCCAGTGGCAGAGCACACCCAGCCCTCTTTCAGGCACCGTGCCTGCCTCCCCTCGCCACCCTGGGCAGCAGGGGCTTGACTCCCGCACGTTCCATGGACAAAGAGGGGCAATGGTGCATGGTGTAAACCAGATGGAAACTACCAAAAACCTTGCCACAGTTCTCCAATTCCAGTGCTGGCTGCTGGTCATCCCTGCGTGGGATGCTCTGCTCTGTGGGCAGCTGAGCCCACGTGCTCCCACGAGGGTAGGGTTAGAATGGAGAGATAAGAACCATCAGCAGGTTCCCCAGACCTGTGGGAGGGAAGTGACACCTTCCATCTTCCAGGCTGGGTTCTCCCGATGAGCCTCATCTGTCAGGTGGAGCTGGTTGCTCCCAGGAATTGTGCCATGGCAGCCCTGGATCCTGTTCCTGCACTGGGGCTCAGTGCCTTGTGCTCAGGCCAAGTGAAACACAGCAGAGGATGAGCTGCCTCAGGGTCAGGGGTCATGAGTAATGGTCAGCACTGAGGGGAGCTGGAAATGGCAGCTTTTGGTGAAATACCAGAATTCCTCCTGATCTGCATTCAGGACATCATCCCCAGGCCTTTCTTGTTGTAGTCATATCCCTGTCCCTCCTCAATTCCCAGCTCGGCTTTGTGATCATTTTAACTAAAGTGTTGGTTGGTGCTGCCCATAATTTAATATGTGGGAAGTTTTGGTCATGCTGGGGGTCTGGCCTCCACCCCAGCAGGTCAGGAGCTGCAGGGAGGGTGTATGCCAGGAGCAATGCCATGGCATGGCCATCACAGCTGTGAGGCACTGTCATCTACCCATGAGCAGCTGTTGGAGTGGTGACGGGAAAATCTGGCAGCTGTGCAGGATAGTGGGGGACTTGTCACCAAGGTTGCATTGGCATACCTGGAAAAATCATAAAGGGGGTAGGGCACTGACTGGGAGGAGCTCTGGGATCTGGAGAATTACAGGGGGAAAACAGTGAGGTTTATTCATTACCCCCTCTCTCCCCTGAACCCGGCACAATCCTGCCTTCACGGGCCAGCCTGCCGTGTCAGCACTGCACACAAAGGGCTCTCAGTCCTCCAGAGCCTGAGCCAGGGCAGAAGGATTTTTAACGCTTTAAATGATGGCTGAGGACTGGGAGGGATATCGAGGTTGAATCCAGCTGCTGTCCTCCTGAGACCTCTTCCGTGGGAACCCAGATCTCCTCCTGGGCTTCTGCAGCAGGAGCAGCTGTGGGGCTGAGCCCTGGGGGGGTGGGCTTGTCCACCCGCTCCAGAGGGTCCCCTGCCCACTGGGGTGAGCTTAGAGGCTGAGGCTGCTTTTGGATTTCCCATCCCAATGGGATGGGAGCACCCCACCAGTCCTGCCTGGCAGCTGCCTGCACCCCACATCTGAGAGAAGGGCAGGGCAGCATGTCCAGTGGAGAACTCTGCTGTCCTCCCCTGGGAGGACACCTGCCACCACTGCCACCACCCTGCAGGGGCATGACAACATGTCCTGCTGCCCTGGCCCTCCATCCCCCCATCCTTTGCTGCCAATCACCCCCATTCCCACTACCCCCATCATCCTCTGTCTCCACTCCCCCACGTCATCCTCCATCCCCAGGGTCCATCCTCGCACTCCACCATCCCCTCTCCCCCATCATCCCCTATCCCCACGGTCCATCCCCCCACCATTCCCCATCCCCATCGCTCCCTATCCCCACTCCCCCCATCATTCCCATCCCCATGGTCCATCCCCAGTCCCCACATAATCTCCCATTCCCACGGTCCAGCCCCACATCATTCCCCATCCCCACTCCCCCCATCATTCCCATCCCCATGGTCCA
>NW_016690232.1:1840424-1987321 GCF_001604755.1 Lepidothrix coronata
TCCATCCCCATCCCCATCTCCATCCCCATCCCCTCCCGTTCCCTCCCGGCCCCGCCCCGTTCCCGCCCCTCCTCTCGCAGTGTTGGCGCCCCCTGGCGGCGGGCCGGGCCGGGCCGGGCGGGGCGTGTCCCGGCGCGGCGGAGGAAGCGGGGGCGTTGCGGCGCGGCCGTGTCCCTCCGCGCGGGCGGGCGCCCAGATCCCTCCGCCGAGCCCGTGGCGGCGGGAGCGGCCGTGGCCATGGCCCGCGGAGCGGGGCCCGCGCTCGCCGCGCTGCTCGCCCTGGTCCTGGCCGTGCTCCGCCGCGCCGAGCCCGCCGCCGGTGAGTGCCGGGGGGCGCGGGGCGGGCGGTGTGTGTGTGTGTGCGCGGAGCGAGGGGCTGCGCGGGGGCGGGGGGGACCGGCCCCACGCCTGCCGGCGATGGGCACCCGCGCCCGGGTGTCGCCGCGCGGGGGTTCGGTGCCGCCGGGGGTCGGTGTGCGCGGCCCCCGGTGCGGGCGGGGGCGGCGGGCTGAGCGCCCGCGGGAGCCGCGCTCCCGTGGGAACGGCGCTCCCGGGGGAGCCGCTCCCCCGCGGCACCCACGCGCGGCGGGAAAGCCGCCCCTGGCTGGCGGAGCGTGGCGGGGATGGATGTGCCGCTGCTGCTCCCGGAGAGAGCTGCAGGGCTGGGCTTTAAAAACGCGGGGAGAAAATGGTTTGCGGCGCCCGGCGCTCCGCATACCTGAGCACCGAGCCTTTGTTGGGGGCATTCCTGCACACACGGAGGGAATCTCTACGTGTCCTCCTCCTCCTCTTTTTAGTCGGTCCAGGCGTGATGAAGCCATGTGTGCACATCTGGGGAAAGCGCCGCTTTTTGTCACTGTTCCCCCTTTCGCGCTGGCGTTTTCAGTATGTTTTACAGCTGGGCTGGATCACTGGTCCATAGACATAACTGGTGGGTTCTGGTGGATCTCCTGCTCCTGGAGTAAAGCTTGTGTAGCCTTGCAGCACGTTAAAGCTATCGAGGACCAGCAGTGACTTCTCATTCCTTCTTTTTACTCCTGAGAGGCTGGATTGCTTTTCAGATGACTTGAGAACAGTGCAGCGATGGAAGAAGGTGTTAGTGGGAGTTGTTTAGGGCATGAGCGCGAGCAAGACAGTGATAATTAGTTTTGTTGTTCGGTATGGTTAGGAGTGGAAATTGTTGTCTGCAGAGCTTTAACCACTTCTGCCGGTTTGGACACAGAGTAGTCGGTCAATCAGTCGATCTGTTTTGACTTTGAAATGGTCATTATTTGTCTCCTGGGAGAAATGTTATTGTTTTTTTTTTTCCAGTAAGCCCCTCTGAAATCTGACTTAGTTCTACTAATATGTTGCAAGAAGATGGTTGGAGTTAAAAAAAGCTGTTTTCCCGAACGTGTTTTGGCCAGGTTTGCTCAAAAGGGGCTGGAAAATTAAAGGGTCTTTCAAGTGTAGGTGTCTTATAAATTCAGAAATATGTTTTCTTGCTAGGGTAGAGGTATGGTGCATAGTAGAACTGTTATTTCTGGAAATGGCTTACATGGTAAGATGTAAGATGGCAAAATACTATTTTTGTGAAGACCAAATGTCATGTGCACTTATTAAATCTGTACTTTATATACCAGCAATTTACCAGCTTATTGCTGGCCCTACTGGTTCCTTCTCTGATGGGCTGAGAGGAGAAATAGCTGTGGCATCACTTGTTGTCACTTGCCTGGGTATGGACACCTGTAAGGCTGGTTGAGGTCTTCCCATTCTGCCAAAGTTTTTGGCTTTGTGGGTGAAATCTCTTTCCAGGCTGAAAGTGACTCCTGTTTTTCATGAGATACTGACCTGCATCTTGTTCTTGGGAGTGGGAGCTGTGGCTTGAATTAATGGGAAAGGGAAAGATGAAATCACCGAAAGGGTATTTTCAGGTGCGTATTCAACTGGCTTGATGCTCTTGTGCAAGAAAGGGCAGGTACCTGATGTCAGCCCTCTTGGTCAATAAATAGGAGGCTCCTGGATGCACTAAACGCTATGGTTTGGACTACTCAGCCCTGCCTCATCACGCAAGCCCCATGGTGCAGTAACTTGCTTTTCCAGTTTAGTTTTGCAAAGGGCTGCAGTTGAAGGTGCAGTAAGCTGGGGTGGGGCAGCAACACCTGCGCTTTTGGTGAGGATACTCACCTGATAACTGGCTGTGAGAGATTCCCTTCGCTTCTGATCAGGCAGGAATCCTGGCTGTTAAGCCCACCCTAATTACCCACTGTCGTTAAGTCTTGAGTTCTGCCTCACCGGGCTGCTGTTGCCTGCCAGCCCGTGTTTCTAACAGGTTACAATGGATTTTTAATCAACGCTGCACTGGTGTGGACTGCAGTTTGAGGTCTTTAGCATTCAAACAGTGAAACTTTGGAGGACTTCAGATAATGCTGACAGCACTGATCTGCTTGTTACGGATTTGCTTATGGGAGAGCAAGTTGGACTTGATTTTCTGAAGGTGTTACTGTCTATCAAATTTGTTCTTATCAAAGATGCTGATTTAGACTTTCAAAAGGGAACACGATGAGAATCTGGTTAACTCCCATCACCTCCTGCAGGGCATCACTTAGTCAGATTAGAAATACGTGAAGATCCTCCTGCTGATGTTCTCAGGACTTGAATCCTTGGGAAAGGAGGACTCACGCCCTTGGTGGCATTTGGCATTCGAATATCTTATAGTGGATGGGTTGGGTTTTTGTCAGCCTTCACAGCTACTTCCCTTTTTTTTTTTTTTTTAATTTGTTGCTGTTGCAATAGGTGGGTGATTCCCTTCAGTAGGCTTTGGTCCTGTCCAGCTTCTCCTGTTTTCGAAAGTGGTGTCTGTGCCATGAGAGGGTATGGGTGGCTGGACTTTGAACCCAGGACAAGGAATAGGTGGAAAAGCAGCAGCAGGACTCTGGCAGTGTGTTTCTTCTGGACTTAAGATCAAAACCAAGCAGTCATGCTTTGTCACTCCAGATGTAACATCGTTTTATTTAAGTTTGTGCTCTTGGCTAATGACTGTTAAGTGGAGAATGGATACAGTGATTATTAATTCTCACCCATCCTTTGGGATGTGTTTGAGAAATGTTGGAGGAAAAAAGAAGCTTTCCTAAGCATCTGTGTTAAAAGGTCCTTTTGTGGATATATTATTAGTCTTTATGAATTCACTTTGAAATCATCTTGACAACAGAAGTCAAGGACTGTCAGTGCCCCCCTAGAAGAAACAGTGCTTACATCGTTCTAAACAGGGTCATCTGAGATCTGCAGAAATAATTGTCCGTTCTGTTTAGAAAATAATCTGTTCCTAGGGCACATGTCCTTTTTTTAGACTGCTGTGGGTATGAAAAAAGAGCTTTGTATCTCAAAATGGCACGGGCGTCTGCTGTTTGTTCCGTGCAGCAAGTCTTCATCTTGCTTCTCTGACAACACCCTGGATGGCTGCGGAAGCTCTGCTCAGCACAAGTAGTGGGATAACATTTCTGCACAGGCAAACATGCTTAATGTTCAAATTAATAGAGATTTAGTGCTGGAGAATGACGGAAGACTTTGGAGAAGAGGCGAGCATGGCTCCCGCCTGCCAGATTGCCATGGAAACACCAATACCTCTTCAGCTCTTTAATTGCCTTCCCTACATTTTTTTGTTGAAAACTTTTTTTTTTTTTTCCAACTAAGTGCTTTATGTTGCAGTTCTGGATTTTAGGCATTTTGGCTTTGTTTGGAAAACTGAAAATAGAGGAAGGCATGGAACAGCGGCTGTGTAAGGAGATGGAGAATATGGCGTCTGACAGTCTTCGAACTGTGTTATGAGTTCATCCTGAATTCAGTAGTATTATAATGTGAGCTTTTATCAGTAGTTTTTCAACAACAACAGTATCACATGAACTGTAGCTGCATCTAACATAAATAAGTCATCCTGTAGCTTCCTGGGCCCAAGACCCTGATGACGAAAGACTTCAACTCTACTTGTGAATTTGCATGATGGTCCTTAGCTCTGTTCATAGGAGGGCCAATTAGTAGTTTTTATGGTTCCTGGATGCTTGGAGGAGAGATCTGGAACAGATAATGTCAGGGCATGTAGTCAGATTTGCTGTTGGCATTCTTGAATTCAAAAAAATCTGATGAACTTCTGTAGCAGAATTTCTTCTTCTTTACTGGCTGGTTCTTCTGAAAGCCACTTTAATATTCTCTTCTCAAATTTTTTACACTTGTCTAGACACATTAGTGAAGGAAACCAGTTTAGATATTGGGATTTTCTCTCCCAAAAAGTATGGGGTGTTGGTTGACTGCCTGCACACTCCTCTGAGCTCTGCTTAGCTTGTTAGCTGATGAGTCTTGTGTTATCCAATCGATTTCAGGCTTTTGTGTGTAAAAACATTGGAGATGTCTTAATCTGATTAAAGCATTTTACTTTACAGACTATTTTCATGCCCTGTAGACAAGCTTTGTCCTTAACTACTGCCCTCTCTCTGTGAAGTGCAAACTGGTCAGCTTGTTTAAATTCCCCAAATGTTAACAGTTTCTAAATCTGAGCTGAGTATCAGGCTTCACCCCTTTTTCACAGTAAGGATTTTTACCAGTTTGCTTCCTTCCCCCTCTGTGTGGCTGCCATGGGATGATCTGTTCTTCAGAAAAAAAAGAAAAAGCTCTTTCCCTATTTTCAGCTAGCTGCTATTTACTATGGGTTCTTCCCTGGTATTATTTACTATGGGTTCTTCCCTGGTACGTAGTCTCACTGGAACTGTAATCTCTTGAGGTTAGTGAATAGTGTAATTAGTCCTTTGTGGTTTTCCTCCAGAATTTTGTTATCTTTTGTGTGTTTTCTCCATATGTGGAGTGCTGCTTACTCCTTACCAGCTTTCTCAGCAGTTGTTTGTGTGGTGCATGGTGCTGCTGTGGAGGGATTTTGTCCCTTTCTGCACATCGAGGACCTTCCTCCAGAATGTACCTCATGTTTCAGCATTTTCCTTTAACTGCTTTTTTCACGCTCTGTTTTTCCTGAAGGGAATCAGCAGCTGTTTTTTGCTTCCTTGGAATTTGAGACCCCCTCGATTTGTTGTGTAGCTGGCATTTCTGGCCATGCTGATGGTCGTCCTCTTCAGAGCTGATCCACCTCTGACAAACAACCTTGAGCATGAGATTTTCCATGCATCTTGTGTTGCTGTTGTTTGAGGGCTTCAAATCCTTTTCTCTCCTTTCTCTTAATACACAATGGGTAGCACAGTTGAAATGTCAGGCTGTTTCTCATGAGTCTCAGTAAAGACAGAAAATACACTGACTACTTAAAAGTTACTGAAACCTATTTTGCCCTTCGGTTTTCTTTCTGGTCTTAAATGTGTTTTTAGCCTGACTTTTTTTTTGTATGTTCAAGTAGATTGTTTTCCCCCCTCTCCCATGAGAAGTTTTGAACCTATGGACAAGTTTCAACCACAAATGACAAAGGTCTTGTTTCTGATACACTTAATGAAAAATTTATGGACAGAAAGAGGATATAGTGTCCTTCCAAGGAGAAAGCTGAGTTGCTGGTACAGCTATGTTCTCTACCAGAATGTCACTCTCCCCTTATTTACAGTAAAACCTTTGGTCAGAGCCTGCACCTTCTTAGATGCAGGATAATCAACCACAAAGCTACAGGAAACCAGCTTTATAAAGTCTCTTTTTCGCTGCATTGATTGTTTTGGTATTTTTCATTTTTATTTCTGCTTGACTTTTTCTGAATTTGTGGGCAAGGAGTTTCCTTTTAGTTACTTTCCTTTTAGTAGTTGTAACAAAGCCCTTTCAGACTTGCTCTGATTATGGATCTGTTTTCCTATATCAAAGCTCTTTTAAAAGCTGAACTCTGACGCAGCTTCTGATCTTAATCCTTCACTATTTCTTTTAATTTTCTAGCCTAGAAAATATCTGAATTTATAGTGGGCAGATAAAGTGTGGAAACCACATCACAACTTCCAGATCATCTTGGCATTGTAAAGAACAATGAGGCAGAAACAAAACTTTTCTTTTTCTCCTAGATTTGCTGTAACTGTCTCTTTAGCCAAAAAAATTAAACCTAGGTGACATTGTGTTCCAGTTAAGTGTGAGCTTTGGATTTGGGTGTTCAGAATCTCAACACTCTCTGTATGTAATCTGTGAGTAACGCTTTCTGCTTGTGCTTATTTCACAGCAGTGGCTATCTATTTTTCACTCTGGCCTTGGAAAATAGTTCTAAAAGGATGTTAAATGTCAGTTTAGAGTTTGCATCTCAGTGCAGGGACGTGCAGCATTTGTATGGACTCCAGGCTGGGTTGTATTGCTAATAGTGTCCGTCTCGCCTGCACTTAGAGCCCTTATCTGAGAAATCCTTCAAACTCAGCCACGATGACTGCCAGAAATTGGGTACTCCTTTCACAAATGTTGGCCTGCCCAGTTCATGAGAAGCCAGTCTTTCAAAAATCGTGGGGTGTCTTCCCAATAGTCCCTAAAGGGACTGATAAAAATTATGAAGCAATTGAGTACCTGAGAAAGCCACGGGATTTCCCCTTGACAACCTGCTGGCGTGTGGGAGCAAGCCTTCCACCGCACCAGGGTGTGAGGGCTGGAAACGTCACTGCTTGTGCTTGGTCTGGGCTATCCCAGCTTCTGGTGGTCTTGGTGGTTTTGTCAAGCTGTGGCAAGTCCAGAAAACCACCTAACAATTCACCATTTCTGTTTTTGTTAAACGCAGAAGAAAACTGTCAGAATCAACATGTTGGACTCAAAGCCTTGACAGAGTGCTGGTGCTCTCTGTATGTGGCTTTATCTTTTCAAGACAAGGCTGTCTTCTCTCGTGCCTTACACACCAGAGTATTCCCAGTTAATGTAATGGGTGTAGTGAAACAAACTTTTTATGCTGCTGAGGTAAAGTTCCTGATACTGTTAACTCTTGAGCACAACATGGTAGAGTAGCAGAAAAGTAGCTTTTGAAGTAAGTAGTGTTGAAATGACATGTTTTGCATGCATTGTGAAATTGTGGAAGATATCATGAAATACAGGAAGACAGTGCTTTGTGCAAAGAAATGCTAATTTTACTGTGAGAACTGTAGTCTTCGATTTCCCTTGTGATTTCTGTTTTTTTTTTTTTTTAAAGAAATCACGTGGCTCTTTAATACTCATTTTAATATAGAATATGGTTACATTTACATTCACTTCAGCTTTAGTTGCATTTCAAAATATTTATTTTCAGCCTATTTTAGTCCAAAGCCGAAGACAAACACAAAAATATTTTGTACTTTTTCTTAGTGTCTTTCACTTCTGAGTTACTATAGACAAAATATATATTTAAAAATTTATTGCCCCGTTGTCTCTGTTAAAGAATTGTAAGGGCTGGTAGTAGTTTAATGACCTGCTAAACAGCAGTTCAAGGTGGGAATAATTTGTCAAAAACCTGGGCAAAAATTAATGGTTACTTTGCTAAATCCTCTCTGCTGTGTCTGTATTTGGCCCAGCAAGCCAAACTGGAATCACTTATTTGGATCCTTACTGTGACCCCAAAAGCCATCAGCCTCTTGTTCCCCTCCGTGCAGTTGTGCTGCAGGGTGTTTTTGGCCAAGTGCTAGTTAAGCTTTTACTATGTGGGTTACAAAATCAACTGGCTGCTCAGTTCTCACTGGGGACGCGGGTACTCGACGAGGTTACAAAATTGTGTTTGAAAGATTTGAGCACAAAAGGAATAATCCTCTGAGTATTTGCTTCACTGGCTCGATTGGTGTGAAAAGAATGAAAATTCAAGGTGGCGAGATGAGAATACCGAGCCTGCCTCCCCTCGTGGTTCTCTGAAATGTGGGAAGGCTGGCTTTAACCCTCCTCCATTTCCCTGGAGTAGCAGGGGTGGTGGGAGTTGTCGGAATCGTTACACTTTCTCTTGGACACAGTGCAGTTTCTCTTGGACACAGTGTAACCGAGCTCTGCTAACTGGAGCTAATCTTCGCTGTGAAAACAAGCTGCTGCAGTGTTAGACAGCAGCAGATGAAGTTGGGAGTCAAAGCCATGTGGATGTTGCCGTTAAATGGGATAAAAATTGTCAGACAGGTGCAAATCAGCGTAAGTGTTCTTGCCCTCTGTGGGAGGGAATGCCGTGCAAAATCCGTGTTAATATTTCGGTCGCTTGGTTACCCTGACCTCAGGGGTTATCTGAAAGGGGCTCAGAGTGGAATTTTGTTCATTTCCTGAGAGCTCTGCAGAAGCAGCGCCATCCAAGTGCCCCTTTTTCAGAAATCAAGTTAACAGCAATAAGCATACTTGTATTGTGGGAAACACTGATAATTTTCCTGGGGAACTGAGTTTAATTTAACTGTATTCTCTACAGGGGTTGCAAGCGTGAAACGTTCCTATAGTACCTCGTAGTGTGTGTGACCTGTTTATGTGCTCCAGGGTTATTGAGAAATAACACTTAAAGCTCTGGACAGCAGAACTAAAGTCTGTTCCAAGTTGTCCAATTGCTGGACTGAATTTGGGCTGGTTGCAGGGAGAGCTTAGTGGGACTGATGTGTTAACTCTTCTGTTTCTGAATCCCATTCCTTAGGTCACCAGTGTATCAACTTCAGTGGTGGTTTGGACCAGTTTTCCCTGGGGCCCCTTACTGAATTTGTATTGGAAATTTAATACCTCTTGGGGAAAGGAAAACAATCCTTAAAAAAAAAAAGGGAGGGGGAATCTGCCATACAGCAGCTGGCAGTTTAGGTGGTTGGGTATTATTGATGCCTGGAGGTGCCTGTAATTAAGATTGTTTAAATGCTTTCCCAAATACAAAAAGGTTGTGGAAATGAGGTCCATAAAGGCGTGGAATTGTTTGAGTTTGGGAGCCAGGAAACAGCATTGGAGGCTGGGAAGAGCTTGTGACTTCTTAATATGTGGATCAGTTTGGGATAAAACCCAGATGATCTGGTTCCAGGAGCTTTTATCTGCTAGTTTGGTGCTATTCAAATGGCAGGCTGTGGTCTAGTTGGACTGGCTAAATTTTTGTGGTTCCGGAGTGCACTCTGCTCCTGCAGGGTTTCATAATTCTCACCCTTCTGGTCACTTCAGAAATAGGCACCGAGTGCTGCTTCAGGTCCCTGTGATGGGACAAGCACTTGCCAGAGCTGGAGCTGATGTGTTGGTTCCATCTCTAGAGCTTCCACTAGATTTGGATAAAAATTGAGCAGCCGTGAATGGTATCATACTTAATGCCTTTTTAAAAACATAGCAGTGAAAATATTGAGTTTGAGTTAGAGTATCTCCTCCTTAGAAATACCAAATTCTTTGCTGAAAGTCGTTAACAGCTCTGATGTTTTCACTTGCTCTCAAACACAATTCTGTCTGAAATCAGAATGCCACAACAGTAGATGTTGCAGAAAATTCTGGATTGCTAGAGATGTTTGGCAGGTGAGCTCATGAGGGACGGATGGCCCTGTTTCAGTGCCAAGTGTTCCTAGAGATAGTAAAAAAGAATGAAAGAGTTTGAGACAAAATATTCTGTAAGAAGGCTTAGGGGTACTTGCCTCTCATTTCAGAGACTTTCAGTCCAGAATTTTGATCAGAAAGTAGTAACTGGGGACATTTAACCCAAAATATGCAGGTGCTGACATGAATACCTTTGTAGCTTGCTGAAATTACTGAATGCTTTGCTTTGAAAATCTACCTAACAGATATTCTGGAAAGATTTGGTTGCCTGATGAACAAATCTGTATTTGATTCTTCTTTCAGTCTGGCTCTTTTGATGCTGCCAGAGATGAAATTAAACTATGTGATTGTGTCTTTGTTTTTGTTCCAGTCCTATAAAATTTTCATTTACCCAAATATACTCATGAAGCTTTGACTTGACACGTATTGTGGCTACCGATTTGACTGTTTTCTTCTCTTTCAGCTTTGCAGTGTATGGATGATTCCAAGCCATGTGTTAATGAGGGAAAGTGCATTTCGTATCAAAACGGTACAGGATATTGCAAGTAAGTTGATTTCATTTCTTATCCATTTAATTACCAATCTTTCATTCAGGGTCCTAGCCAGAAAGGAAATGTGAATTCTTAAGATTTTCTTACTGGGCGCTTTCAGCGTAAGTTTTAGGACTGTTGATGCTTCTTGATAATGTGTTACTTCTTGTGTTCTAGCTTTTTGTAACATAAGAAATCGGGAATTCTTGGGTTTGGATCTTGTCAGTAGGATTTCTTTGCATTAAATGAGGAACCGAGGCCAAATCAATCATAGAGGTAAACTCTGTACCTTGTTTCCAGGCCCACAAGTTAAGCTGAAACTTGCTCTTCATCTTATAGCTTGCCTTACTTTGTAGAGCTTCAGCCCCAGTTTGAATATTTTTGTGGTTTTTCAGAACTATTCTGCACTTTGAAGCATCTCAGTTCCCTTCTACATGCTTAAGTGCAGGTAATATCTGGGAGTTGCAAAAACAAACCAACAAAACAATCCAAACAAACATCCTGGTTTGTTTTTATTATGTAATTGATTTTGGTAAACGTTGACACCCATCTTCAGTGGTGCCTTCACTTTGCTGCTGTGTGGAAAACTCATCAGCAGAAGCTTTGATAGGGTGTGTGGTGTCTGGACAATGATATCACATCTATTTAAATGTAGTTCACCTTTCAAACTGCAGTATTTGGATTTTGGGGTTTTTTTTTTAATGAAGGGATATTTTGTCAAAAGATGTATCCTCCTTGTTTGGCGGGTTTAATTTACTATGTCCGCAGTAAACAGATTATCTTCGAAACATTGTTTACTTCATCAGTGCAAGTTATGTAATTTTCTAGCATTCTAAATCACTATCTTAATGCTAGAATTCTTTAAATATTAGTGAGTTTTGTCTTATTGATTCAGCCTAGTTAACACACAGCTCTGCTCTTTACTGTTCTTTACACATCCGTCTTTCCTAGCCACAACCTTTAGTTCTCTATTAACGTGGTACATAAAACTCAATATACTTAAGTTGCACCTGTGACACACAAAGGGGAAATCACAATCTAATTTGAGGTTCTTCTCAGTTTCAAATCAATACCTGATGTGCTGGAAGGCCACAGAAAAGCAAATGTGTGACTTGCTATTCCGTGTAAGTCTCTTTTAAAATTTCTAACTCCTGCTGCTTCCCAGTCTTTTCCTTTCCATGGCTTTGTATTGATGTCGGCTGAAACGAGCTGCCCTTCTGAAAAGAAAGCTGGAACTCTTCCTGCTTTATGCTTGTATTTTGAGACTGAAACAAGAAATAGTGTGACGTTAGTAGGTCTTTCTGATGTGTACTTAAGCATGGTAGTCTGGAGCCAAAGAATGTAGGTCACAAGGAAGGTAATAAGACTGGTGTTGATGTTGGTGCTGCTTGTACCTTCCTAAGGATGTTTTCTTCAACTTGCATGTTTCTCTTAACCATGTCCTAACAATTGCTTCTTTTATAGTCTGAGTTTTTTCATCTGATTAACTTCTGTTCACTATTTGTAGTGCAGTCCAGATCTTGACACATTTCCCTCATTACAATGGCTGCTTTGACCACTCTTACATTTTTTAGTGCACAGAGTTATTTATAATTCTAATGTTGCCTTCCTCCTTCTTGTGCAGAGTGTTCTTGCAGGTTTTAAACCAACCCCTCCTTCAAGTAACAGCTCAGTTCCTTTGCAGGTGCCAGAGTAATTGGAAAGGACTGCATACAGAGATTAGTATGTGTCTGGTTTTTTTTTTGGTTGTGGCTCAAGAACTCTTTTTGCAGAAAGGAAGGAAAAAAGTAGCAAAACCCACCTCAGTTGTGGAGTCTCTACCTTTAGCAGCCTGATTCTTAGCATCCTGTTTTGGTTTTATCTTTTTTTTTTCTTTCCTGCACTATGAGGAACTCTGAATAGGGGAACTTTCAATCTGGTTTAGTAATGTAAACGACTTTCTGAATTTTTGATGGCTGTAAGAGTATAAATGTTTTTGCTCAGGAGACTGAATTTATTATTAAAACAAGCAACTTGGCTTCTGGCTCTGCAGGATCACTGAATGATTAGCAACATCTCCACCCCTTCCACTTTTTTCAAGTTATCTGCAGTACTTCCTCTGCTGAGCAATAAGTTATTGTAACAGGCTCTCTTCCTCCTTCTGTATCTCCTCTCAGCCGAGCTGTTTGTGGTAGTGTGTGGTCAGGCCATCCAGTCAATCTTGCTGTCTGTAAGAATCAAGCGAATGGCTGAGGGAGAACCTGCATCAGCAGAAATCAAATGTCATAAGACATGAGTAAGCACTGATAACAAAGCACCTAGTCTAGATATTTGGCCCAGCAGCTAATGGCAGCTTAGTGCTTAAACAGCTTTCTTAGTCCGAAAATCCTGTAGCATCTACTCCATTAAAAAAAAAAAAAAGAAGCTGATTTTCTACTAAGAAACCTTTATTATGGTGTATCTGGCATCTGTTATGGGAACAGTGATTGTAACCCTTCTAAGGAAGCAGGGGTTGGATCTTTATCAGATTGCTCTTGTGAGCGCCCTTTAAGTATCTCCGTTCCCTTGGTGACGCTGCTGGCCTATGGCTGTCGTTCCGTGGCACTGTTTGATAGAGTTCCTGACCTCTCCTGACCTTGATTTTATATTTAGAAAATTACACATTCCTGCGTTTGAATCTTCCAAGGCCAGATTTTTTTGTGTGAGAGCTCTTTCTATACTCATTCAGCGACCATACCATAGTGAAGGTGCAGGCCTTATTCCAAGGAATATGCCTGTATCTGCAGCAACATTGTAGAGGGCACCCATCCTTCCAAGCTTTTTAAGTCCTGCTTTGACAAAAAACAGTTTCAGTTCAGTTTGGAGTTTGGCTTTGCATTGCACTGTGATGGGTTTTTTTTGTTGTGAAGGTGGCTTTTTTTTTTTCCCCTCAAAGCATCTCCAGGCAGCCTTTTGCACACTGAGGTGTCAAGCATGAAGGAGTCTTCTGGCATCCTTTCATATCCAGTAAAGAAGTGGGATAACGATTCCTTATTGCTTAGTGCTAATTGTGAACATCACAGGAAAACTGTCTCTCGTCTTCCTGCTGCTGGATGACTGGGGAAGCAGTAGTAGGAAGAATCTGTGGGATAGTACTGTGAACTTGCAGTGTTTCTGCAGTTGCAGCAGGCTGGGAAGGAAGGTGTGGGTACAAGGAGCTATTTCAAGGACAAGCTAAGCAGAGATTTTGGCATCGCTGGCTGCTGTTTTCTGAGTGTAAGGATCTGCTCTGCAGGTGAATTTAGGATTGAGCAGTCCCTCTGTGCTTGGAGTGGGGCTGGGCCCTAAAGGAGAGTCTCTTAAATGATTTCTCCATGTTTGACAGCTGTGGCCTCTCCCAACTTCCCACCTCAGTGACAGGGAGCAGAAGCAAGACTGTGCCAGGGAGAGAAGCAGAAGTGGGAAGGGAGTTGACCTAGGGGTACTCCAAGGTTTAGGGAGGAAACTGGGCCTTGCTATTTCTCATGCTTGGCAGGCTTTGAAGATTGAATTTTTGACCTTAGGACTGTTGCAATTCATGTGTCCAGAAGGGATAGCCATAGCCCCGTATGAAACCAAGTACTGCTCTAACACTAAAGTGTTTTGTTAGTCCTGATGCTGTAAAAAAACCTCAGAGCTGTGCTTAGTCAAATGGGGAGACTGAGGTGCCAAAAGCACGGTCTCCTTCAGCACATCCTCTCGTGCCCCAAGCTGTCAGGGTTTGTGCAGCTTTGTGTGCTCCTCTCTCTTCAGCAAGCAGCGTTTTTCTCACCAGATGCAGAAGTTTGTGTACCTTTTACATTGCATGATAGAATTTTTACCTCTTATCTGCAGACTGGCAACAGGAGGACCTCAAATAATGCTAAACTCAACTCAGCAATAGCATGGCAGTAAGGGGCTTCTATCCCAGTTCTAACCATCAGTAATTCCGACACCCTCGCCAGGTTTTTTCCTACCTTTCCTTCCAGCTAGATCTTCATAAATTAATTTTAGCTTGGATTTAAGAGGACTTCTGGGGCTGAAGGCAAGATCCTAGACTGCAGCACTGCTTCTGAGACTGCAACTGATATCATCTTCTTAGGATCTGTCTCATGAGACTAATCCCTCCTAGACCAGTGAATGGGGAATACCCATAGGAGACCTTGTAGCAGGATGAGGTCTGAGAGTTTTCCAGAAGAGGCTAAATGCAGAAGTTGAAAAGTTGTCCCTTTCTGAGAATGGTCTGCCCTTTTCTGTTTCCTTCTGTCTCCTTTCAGAAGTTAAAGGAGACCCTTGAGACCAGGGCAGAGGAAAAAGGGAAGGGTACACACACTGTTAGCTTCAATTCTGGGAACAGAATTGTGACTTCAGTCACTCGGTCAAAATTTTCTGTTGTGCGGACCAAAAGCTGTTCAGTGCTCTGATGGGCAGAAAAAGCTGAACTAAACCTTGCCCGTTCAGACTGTGGCTGCTGTTGCTCCTCGGAGCACTGTGGAGTGGAACGCTGGAGAGGCACTTTCTGTGCACGAGGAACAATAGCTGTGTGGTGCTTTAAACGCAGAGCAGAGAGGCCGTCCCATCCCACAGTTTGCATTCAAAGTATGACGCATAAATGGGTGCCTTGAGACATGGGAAGGAGCCTTTGTAAAGCTAACCAGAGAATCCTGTTCTCCCTCCTGAGAGGAGGTGTAGGTGTGGGAGTCAGAACCTGGGAGCCAGAGGGAAGTCTGGTTAAAATCTGTAACAAAATAGCTGAGACCCTTCTCACGTTAGTCACCAGACTGCATTTTTTTTTCCCTCTCTGTTGAAGCATCTTCCAGTCAAAGAGAAGGGAGTATTGGGTTGAGGGGGGGGGGAGAAGCAAGACTACGAGGAAATTCTTCCCTTCGCTTTTTAAATGAAAACCATCTGCTTCCTTCTGTACATCTCCAGATGATATCATGGGCCTGAGTAGAAAACTCCCATGAAAATCAAACATCTGGAAGTCTGGTTAAAATTGTCTATAAGGTGCATTTGAAGAGACTGTCTTGTGAATGTGCCCAGGCAAATATAGTACGGCAGATGAGGAAGTTTTTCCAACAGACCAGACATACTTTCCAGAAGTCTGTTGAGAGCAGGAGAGAACTAAGTTTTGGAAGGTAACTTCAACGTGGTTTTGTGGCAGAAGAGCCAAAAGTGCAGCTTTCGTGAATCTTTTTACTTTCACTTGCAGCATTAGGTTGTTAGAGTGAATGCAGCTCTGTGGATTTGTGGATACTTCAAACTGGGATAAATACCTTCGTTTTGTTTTTACGTCTCTTGTTTAGCTCCATGAGAGCCTGAGCTAAGGCAAATGCAGGCTGGAGCTGAAAAGGAGGAGGGAAAAAAAAAAAAGGCTGAGCTCTAAAGTATTTGTGCTGGAAAGTAGCCCAGAGAGAGTAAAGGAGAAGCTTTAATTAGAAGCAGCTGCATAGCTGATGCAGCCCACAGGACATTTTCCCATTTCAAACTCTCTAGCTTTCAGAAATCATGATTTGAATTAAGTTGTATGTGAAATTTGTTCTTAAAAGATTAAATTCCTGTTGAAGTAGGTTAAGAGACCTCATGTGCTTCCAGAAAGTGCCAGAACAAACTTCATCTTCCTGTTTCTTTTTCTGAGTGTTAGATGGAAAACTGAGGAGAAACAGTGGCTTTTATTTGGAAAAGATTTGGTTTCCTGTTCTGAGCATGTCATTTGGAGCTGACACAAGCTGCTACAATTTTAAGCTGCTCTGTAGACAAGTGGCTTTTTTTTTTTTCCTCTCCTAAAGGGAACTTGAAAGAGTAGGATGGGATGAGAGCAGAGCAGGGGTGGTGGGAAGCTGGACTTGCTGTTGAGTTTAATCATATCCTTTAAAAAAGTCTGGACTTAGACTGCACTTTTGCAGTGTTTGCCTCTATTTTTAGAGGAACAACGTGGTGCCCAATGAATCCCCCATGAATCGGGAGCAAATATTTGCAGTTTTGTCTACACTGACATTTAGAACTAAATTACTAGTATTTGTGCCTAGAAATGTTGATGACAGGAGACATGGTTGAAAATCTGGACTGTAGGTTTTTTGTTCTGTAACATTCAAAAAGGCTTGCACTGAATTGCTGGAGGGGAAAGTTGCATAACTGTGTGACCAAGCACTTCTCCAGGGGGAGAACAAAATGGTGGGTACAGGGGCTGTGTGTACCTGACCTACCATCTTTCCACAGGCAGGCACATTCCCTCTGGCATAGTCTGTAAGGCCGAGCTAAAGTTAAAAGAGCTTTTGCTGTTCCCTACTGGAGCATTCCCTCATGTTTTTCTGATTAGCCTCAGAAGATACCAGAACAAGCCTGGTCTTGGAGCGCTTTTCAACTTTGTACCAGAACATTTGTGTACAAAATGCTGGGCTGTTTGTGGGTGATGGTTGTGTTGTCTCAGAGCACAGATCTCAGCTTTCCTTTTAAACTGTACCAGCAATATTCTTAATCAGTGTTGTCTAGGAGCAACAGTTAAATGCACTTTCCAGCATCTCTGAATGTTAGTGGGTGGGAGAGGAGACATATTTTGGTAGTTTGCTGCTTGTGGACTAAACATGAAATGTTCCTCTAGGCTTTCTGGTTTGCTTTACAGTCTTTCAATGAAAAATCACTTTAGGACTCAACTTCTAGGTGTGTTTTGGTTTATTTTGTAGTTGGTGGTGGAGTGGGTGGTGTTGGAGTAGCTCATTTGCCTTATGAGATGGCCTAGTTGGGGTTCTGTGAAGTTCTGGTTTGTTGCTCTTTCTTTCATGATAAAGAGAACTACAAGTGCGTGTCCTGTGCCTGTGGCCTTTAGTCCGAGGAGCTTGGTGCACTGCTGACACTGAGGACTGCTTAGCTGCCCAAATCCCCCATCACTGATGGTGGTAAAACCAGAAGGAATCCCTATGACCAAAACTTGTAAGGCTTCTGGGACTGAAGTTCAGTTTGTCTTTACACAATTGCTGGCTGCATATATAGATGTCCAGAGACATGATTTAACCGTGGTTACCCAGACGGTCTGTGAGCAGAGCCAGCCAGTGCACCGTGTGCAGGCTTGAATGCCGTGGGAGTCGAGCAGTCCTCCAGCTTCTGGCACAGCCGTCTTCGCTGGGTGCCAGATTTCTCTGTGATTGAGCTCCTACAAAGCTGTGCTGTAGCCCGCTGGCGTTTGGACTGATTTCCAACCTGGATCGAGGAGGGATTTGGGATGTTAAAGGAAGTCTATAGAACTGCTGTGGCTTAGGCCCAGAATACCCGAAGCCTCTTGTGTGATGTGGCTGCAGCTCGCGCTGACCGACAGCCTTCGGCTGTTACACCAAGGGTGGCACAGGAGGCAGAGGATACTCTGCATGGGTATTGTCTCAGGATTTGCTTTCTGTAACTTTATTAATCCTGCCTCGCCTTGCAAAATCTCTTCTTTCATGTCTGCTCTTGGGTATGAAGTTGAAAGTATTAAGATACGGTGAAAGGAGCCTAATTTGGGTGTGGGCAATGGTAAATTACAATTACGCACATCTATTATGTGACTTTCCTGCTTTACACATACGGCTAAAAAGCTAGTTAATAAATTTTAACATGAGAAAAAACAGTTGTGGTCATCTAGTAATGACCCCTTGCATAACTTGGATAATAACCTCTCTGAACAGCTTTGTTTGAACTAGCGTGCATACTCTTCCTGAAACAGCCAATCCTGGTGTTCTTTTAAACAAGCATGAGTGATGGAGAAATTCCACTGCAACCTTAAATGCGTTGTTCCAGTTGTTTCTCTCTGCTGCTGAGAGACTGTCTGTGTCTAAAGATATTACCCTATTTCTAATTTGAATTTATCTAGCTTCAACTTTTAAATGCTCATGTCTGTTATCCCTTGTGCTTTCTAGATTGGGAATTATTGCTAAATATGAGTTTTTGTAGGTACTTGGAGCTTTTGGTTAGCTGTCTCATTCCTTTTTGATAAATAGACTGAGCTTTTCATTGTGGCCAGTTTTCTATTAATCATTACTACTGGCTTCTTTGAATTCACTTCAGCTCTTCCTTCTTGAAGAGCAAACACCAGAACTCATGTAATGGTTGTGCCAAGCATTTATCAGGTATAGCATAATCTCATTTATTCCTACTTTGATATTTGCTGTTTGTCCATGTAAAGTATTCCTGGCCAAATGTCTCACTAGGAATTCACTTTTATCTGACTGTTAGGACTCCCCAGAGCAAGTATGTCATTCCCAGATCAGTCTACTCTTTTGAGAGGGTTGCTGTGTATGTTTTGTTTCTAGATGTGTGACTTAGCAGTTCTAAAGTGCATTTTGGGTGCTGACTGCCTTGTTAAGCCATTCATCTTACTCTGGTCTATCAGGAATTTGTCTTCTCTCTTACCTGTGTGTTTGACCAGCATTGAGGTTTTCTGTTGTTAATCATAGATAGGCGTGTTGAATAGCATAGGAACAAAGGCAGATCCCTGTAGGATTCTGTGACTTTGATTTTTCAGCTGAATTGTAAAGCCTATCCAGTTAGGTGTGGTGTTCTGTTGTGGTGGGTTTTATTTGGTGTTGGTTGTTGGTTGGTTGGTTTTGGTTTTCTTTCCCCTTCCAATCAACCATACACTTTTAAGTGCTTAAGGAAAAGAGAGCCTTTCTGCTGATACATTCACGTGTGAGGACTAACTTGAGACTTTGTGTATTTCTTGCAGTTGCAGTCTCCTCCCTTTAGGTTTGAGTAACTCATTGATTTAATAATTGCACCTCTCCTGATCTGGAACAAAGCATATCTAGTGTTCACCTCTGACTTTTTTTTAAAGTGAAATACATGTTCTCCCAGGCTGTGTGTGTATATCTTGGGTTACTCACCAGTTAACGTGTAGCTGTGCACTATAGAAAAAACTGCAAGTGGACAGTCCTGTATGTTAGATGTTACTTTTATGCAGGGCATACCCTTGCAGCTTTCTGCTACCTGAAAGAAGCAAATGGGACTGTGGGTGATGCAGAGGTGGGCTTTGCAGGCTTGCTTGCCTGCATCCTTTATCTCTGGAAGTTAAATGGAAAATCTGTGGTACAAAGGCCAGCTAAAAGATGGATTACAGCTGACAAGCGTAGTCAGACTGTATTGACATAAGTTTAGGTTAGAGAGAAATAACTGCAATTATTCTGCAGTCGGAGATCTTTGTATAAAATATTGCCCTGGTTGTAGATAGTGTGTGTGTACTCGTTTTTCTGTGGGAGACAGAGGAACAATGACCTTGTCGTTAGGGTACTAGCCAGGGGCGTGGGAGACCTGACTGCAGTGCTTGTGTTGCTATTTGAGTGCAGGCTTCAGCATGTCACAGTCCCAGATGCACTTATCAACATGAGGATAACAGTATATTCCTGTCTCACGGGAGTGTTGTGGAGAAAGATCTGCTACAGATCTTCAGGTCCCCAGACACTTCATTTCTACAGTGTTTATAAATATTGCGAAAGATGGATAATACCTGGTGTTAATACCTATTATACTGCTTGATTTTGTTCTAGAAAAGGATGCTTGTTAGAATGGGAGTAGGTGCAAGGAGTTGTTATTCAGCAACTCTTTAACACTTAGGCTTTTACTGAAGTTTTGAAGGGAAGTGCAAGAACGAGGTTCTGCATTTGATATAACTGTGATTGAATGTGGTGCTTATTTATTTTGTAACAAGCGATTTCACAACTTGAACTTAAGTTTTCAGTGATCTCATTTGAGACAGTCCCACAGGAAGTCCCTGTTACATCTGTGATGTTAATGTTTAGGTTTGTTAGTGTTACTGTTAATTATGGCAAGTTTCAAGACTTTCAGTGGCCATGGAACTTCCATTCCTGAAATCTTCCCAGGACAGCAAGGCTTCAGGTGAGTGTGCTGCAATTCATTTCTTCTCTGTTGCAGGTGTCGAGAAGGCTTTCTTGGAGACTACTGTCAGTACAGAAACCCCTGTGAGAGCAATACCTGTAAGAACGGGGGAACTTGTGAAGTTGCCTCTCTGATAGGAAAGCCTACCTGCAAGTGTGCTCCAGGATTCACGGGAGAGGACTGTCAGTACTCAGAATCACACCTCTGCTACGTGTCCCAGCCCTGCCTGAATGGAGGAACTTGTCATCCCCTCGGCCAGGAAACGTACGAGTGTGTCTGTCCTCCAGGTTACACAGGTGGGCTTCTGCATTTGTACCTCCAGACTCCCTCCTTGGTGAATTGCTTCATCCTGGAATGTTCTGGGCCAGCAGTAATATGCTCTCAAATTTTCTAACTCCAGCACAAAAAAATGAGAGGAAGTCTAAATGACTGCATGACCAAAAAAAGCAAAGGGGAATAGGGACTCAAACTCCCTACCCTTTACACGTCAGCAGAAAAACATTTGGATCTTGTAGGGTTGTCCATGTGGGAAAACTGAGTGCAGAAGCTACTCTGGAGTGGCTGTTACACTTTGAATTCAGAGTCTAGTTTCTAGGGAAAAAAGACAGCAAATTTGTCCAGCAAAAGCTTTCTGTGGGAAAAACTATAATTGGATGCCTGAGGGGAGAAGCATGGAAACTTACTCTTTTCACTCTTGAAGGGCATGTAGAAGAAGAGTGACTGTCAGTGTATAGTATGATTTCAGGTCATGGGTTACTTTTATAAATCACAACATTCTATATCTTGCTGCTACCTTGTAAATGACTTCATACTGTAACCGCAAGTGAATTTTCGTTTCAAATGTAATGCTGTAAAATGCAGACATCAGTTTTCCTGTGATAATACAAAGATTTAATACACTAATAATTTTGAGGTAGCATGAAAAAAAGTGCTATTTTCCACAGAAATAACGTTTTGTTAATCTGTCTCGGTTCCCTACAGGAAGGGATTGCCAGTGGATTGATGCCTGCACATCTCAGCCTTGTGCCAATGGGAGTACATGTACTGTGTCTGGAAATAAGTTCTCCTGCGTCTGTCTGTCAGGCTACACCGGCCCGAAGTGTGAGATAGATGTGAATGAGTGTGTCACACCAGGGCTTTGCCAGCATGGTGGGACCTGTGTCAATTTGCCCGGTTCCTACCGCTGCCAGTGCAAGCCAGGCTACACAGGGCACCGCTGCGAGAGCGTGTATGTGCCGTGCTCCCCGTCGCCCTGCATGAATGGAGGGACCTGTCATCAAACAAGTGACTTCACCTTCGAGTGCAACTGCCTACCAGGTAAATGCTTCGGAGTGCTTGGCTTTGGAGCCTTGTCTCTGCACTCCTCTCTGTGTTCTTCCGAAAGCTTCTCTTGGAGCTTGTGTGTGATACGTCTGTAGTGGAAGGTAGAAGGGAGAGAAAGCTCAGCAAGGCGGGAAGCTCTGCTAGGATGTTAATTTCTGAGTGCTGGAATTTCATAATGTGGAAGGGAAGGAAAGGGAAGGCAGCTGGAAATGGCAAATTTATTTGGAACCCGATTAGAGGAAGAGAATCAAATAGGTAAGAACTATGAGGTAGATTCAAGGAGGTTAGGATGGTATCTCCTAATGCCTATTTGGAATGCAAAATGCCAATAACACAAGCCTCTATAAATACATAGTTTTGTGTCAGTAAAGGCCACAGTTAACTGAATGAATGTGTATCTTTCTCCTTCTGTCTTTACCCCTAAAACACATTATCTTCCTTTTCTATTATCTTCCTTTTTTTCTTCTCCAGTTCCTCCAAATCTAACAAGATATCATTTCCAACTCACCACACCTTTTTTGTCTCCAAATAAATGATTACTGCTTGTTTTCTGATGCTGTTGGCTGCCCCGAGTTCATCCACAGCAGGGATGATGTGCTTGCTCAGGATCACGGGCGGCGTTGGTTTTGTGTGTCAAGCTGGGCTCTGGTCACCAAGGCACCCGTCTCTACATGTGACCTTATGTCACCTGCTTGGGAGCCCTGGTGGTCTCATCCTTCTTGCTCCCTATCCACTTGTCATACTCGACCACAGAGCAGTACTAGTCGTCTTTGCATATCAGAGTATTTTTAGGCTGATATTTTTTTACTGAGTAATTCAACTCCATGGGAAACTGATTGTTTGGAAATGCTTTTGACTAGACTTCCTACTTAAGTGTATTGCAGTCTGGCATACAAGCAGTTGGTGTGTGGTAATCTGGAAAAGTAAACTCTCCCCCCTTAAGCCTTTCTCTGTTGTTATTTATGTGAAAGATGTAGCTGCCATATACTGTTTAGGATGAATGTAGAATGAGGGTCTTCTCATGAGGATCATTTGGAGTCACAGGTATGTGTGGAAAGTGCATTTAGAACTTGTGAAAAATGTTCACTTTTTGGAGATCTTTTCTTGAGGTGTTGACTCACATGACCTTAAATGTACATTGCCAACCTTAGCAAGTGGCTGCTCAACAACTTCCTTGGTTGCCTGAGCAAGCATGTAACTTTGAAGAATTTATCAAAGTCGATCTTAAAATAGAAGGATAGATCTTTATTTTTCGAAGCAATTATTTCTAACTATGCTTGAAGAAAGAGTGCTTTGAAAATGCTGGTGTCTTAACTAACACTTCCTCTCAAGGAATTTATTGCTTTTCTGCTTTGCATCCTTTTAAAATGAAATTATAAACCAAGTATCTCTGGATTAACAGTCACAATCAGAATTTCAGAATTTTCTGAAAGTCATATCTGTTTAGCCAGTTCAAGGACTTTAAGGCCTCATGTGGGATCAGTATGGTGGGGGGAAGAAGTGGGGAAGATGAAATTGGAGGGACTTCATCCTGTAAAGCTGATAAGACAGTTTGCTTTAGTGATTCCCTTACAGACATACAAGACTGAGTAGAAGCAGATTTTCCCTTAGACAAGTGTGTGGGCTGGCTGAACTATGGTCAGGAAATGAAAATGAGATTACTGTAGTAACAGCTACACATCTACACTGCTCACACATTTTGGATCATTAGCTGCTTTTTTTGACTTCTTACACAATGTGTATAGTGGGGTTGAGTTAATGCAGCTTTGAGAGCCTTCACGTCTGTATTTCCTGTATTTGTTTGAGTTGGCCATGCTGTTTTGCTAGCTTGGATTTTTAAAACTAGTCATTTGAAAAAGAGCAAAAAAGGGAGCTGTTGTAGAGGCCCGAATGCTTACAGTAGACTCTGATAAAGGCAAGGCACTCAGCCATTTCTTCCCCCTTGGCACAGAGCAGAATTTCTGAAGTGTTGGAAAAGGTTTTGTCTGGGAAGGAAAGGTCAGCAGAAAGAGAAGAGAAATGGTGGCCTGTCACGCCTAGGGAGGATGTGAACAAGGCCTGCTCCTCTGCAAGAGTGTGCCAGGATTATGGACTAGAAATTCCTTTTTGGCCTCCCTCTCTGAATTGGAGCAACGCCGATGATACTGTGACTATAAATGGAATTGCTCTAGCCCTTCTGGACTGCCTTAAGATGTTGCCATCACTCAGGGTTATGACCACAGATGCAGGAGGCATCTCAAACTGCTGGAGTGGTTTTTGATATGATTTTGCATCTTGTGACCTGTAAAACTACTTTGAAGAAACTGTTCAAGCAGCAATTTAGGCATAATTAAGCTACTTCTGGCCTGGCCCTGAAATGGTTTCTTGTTTCCTGTAGACATTTTCTTCTTGGCTTTTCAGCGAATTTAGTTTTTTATAAATGCAGATACATGAGAATAAGAACTTGAAAATGTAGGAAAGCCCTAGAACCTGGAGTTACATGTCACAGCAGCCTTTTCTGCTGGTGCACAAGTACTGTGTATGTCACTTGTGGGTGTGCACAAACAAATCTTGCATTGGGTGATTAATGAAGTCATGTGTGTTAAGTCGTAATTTGAGGGCGAGTGTAAAGTGGAGTTATATATACTGTCACTATTGCATGTGTCTGAAAGGTAACCTCATTTTCTATCCATCTGGTGTAATCATTTTTCCTCTGGGCTTTGTTGATTTAGGTAGAAATGGGATTGCAGACAAGTGAGCATGTTAGGTCAATCATAACAGAGTAGTAGTGACAAAAATATTTCCTTGAAAGAGACTTAACCTGAAGCATTAGCAACTCCTTTAAATAGAAGAATGAGCTTGTAGTTATAAATATTTGACAAAAAAGGAGTTCATTTGGCAACTAACCTTTAATGGAATGTTAAACAAGTCAATAGAGGAAGTTCTTAGCTGGGAAAGTGATTATTCATTGTTATCCATCAAAATAATTACCCATTAACTAAGATAAGGACCCAAGGGAATTCCAAGGGCTTGTTCAGGAAACGATCTGTCAGGCTGGAGCAGGCTGTTTATGAGAGCTGGAACACTTCCTGGGAAGAGGAAGTAACCTCACGCCGGTTCCTAGCGGAGCGTCACGCTGTGCCATGCAGTGAGCATCACCAGTGGGGCCCAACACATGCTGAATTTCCATGGCAGGAAGACTCTGCTTGCTGGGATTTGGAGATGAGCACCCTCCTGTGGGCTGTGAGGTTCTCCATGCCAGCAGCCCCGGGGTATACCAGGTGGAATGTGTGCCCTCGTGCTGCAGATGAGTTGACTCTCTGACCTGGAGTAGCCCAGCTCAGTTTTAGCAGTCTACATCCCTAATTTCCCTTCATCGGGCCCTAAGTCTGGCAACAACTTGATGTTTTCGTTCAGGTGTCCCCATTACTAATTGGTCCTGCAGAAAAGTCCGAGGTGTAATTTATAGGTTGAAATAATGCTAAGGAGTAAGATTTGAAGGGAATTGGGCCTGGTGCTCTGGAATGGGGTGGAGATTTCAGATGACATAGGAATAAAGTTATCTGCTTGTGTCAGTTTTTGTACTACGGGAGGAACAACATGCTGTTAGCAGTGGGAATGCTTTTCCCCTTGAGGTTCTCATTCCTTAGTTTGTTCTTGGAGATACAGAGCAAAAGTCAGGATGTGTATTCCAAACTATTCTCGTGCAGGGAGAAAGCAAAGGACAAAAAGCGAGTCCCAGCACAGAGGGGAACAGGAAATAGAGTCAGGTGTCCAAATACATCAAAACAGTGAACTCTGTGGCTTTCTGGAAAAGAATCAGATTATATAACTGCGAAACTAGATCCTGGGATCCAGCTAGAAAAAAGCTCACGTATCTCAGAGCAACTTCATGCTTGTCATGCTCAAATGTAGGTGTGTTGGCCCAGGCAGCCATGACTCTAAAGGGCTGATTTTAAGAATGAAATCTAAACTTCACTAGGACAGGTTCATTTACAAACTAAGCAGATTGCAGTATTGCAGTGTAAGGGGGGCTTGAAGGGGACACAAAAATCATCCTTTACAGCTTTTAGGTGTTATGAAAGTAAGCCACAATTGTTCTTCAGAGTAAGACAAATTTAAAGGGAACTTGGGAAGTTACCAAAAAAACCAAACTTTTATTTTCTTCAGCTGTGCAATCAACATAGTGTTGTCTTCCCCGTTTCAAGCCTTCCTGATTCCCTTTCTGTTGGAGATGTCTTTTGACTGAGCACACTTGTCTGTGTGTCATTTCTCTTGAACCTTTTTACTGCCTTGCCTTTTTTTCTTTTTTATAAGCTCTTTTTTCTTGTCTCAATTCTACTGTCATTATTGCTATCCTCCAGCTTTTAGTGTGGGAGTAATGGTTTTCTACATTTGTGTGAGATGTTTGAGGACCAGCTCTTTGGTGGTAGTGTAAGTGGTTAAAATGTGAAAATATGCAATGGCTTGGTGAGGTTTTTAGTATTGGGGTGACTTCGGTGCTTTATTATTTCTCAGAATCACTGGGCCACTTTAAATTTGTGTGAAGTACAGTGAGATTCATTTCTAAATAAATGCTTGCTGTCAGGAGTTCATTTATTAGAAAGTAGGGTTGGTCTTCATATTGTCAGTACTGAAGGGATAAAAACTTTAACTTTGTGTCTTTGTGGTTCTGGGTGTATTTCCATGCTGATCACGTGCTGGTGTGAGTGCAATCTGTGGTCAGTGGGATGATTCCTCTCAAGCTGAAACACAAGCTGATAGAACACCCCTGCATTTTACAGCTGGGCCTTTGCTCATGCTTGGTAGCTTTATATAATATTCAACATAGGGGTCTGATACTAATTGAATTCCTTTGTTGTTGTTCCTCAGCAGCTTTTGCCAGGAAGGTGCTGCTGTAATGATTAGAATTCAGGCTTATATTGTATTTCCTCTTAGTTTTAAGCTTTCCTACTGTCATGACGTTTCTAGGATCTTGGGTGGAGGTCAGAAGGGCTGTGAAGGCAGAGAGTAATATTGAAGGTCTTTTGGTTTGGGTTTTGTGTGGTTTTTTGTGGGGGGTTTTTTTGGTTTGTTTCTTTTTAATGTTGAATGCTGTTCCTTGCTGATGGATGCTAATGCGCTCGATACAGCTTGGAACCAGCACTTCTCATCGCTTCTGACTCACCTGTACAGTTGGAGAAATTCAAGAGATGGGGATACACACGAATCACCTAAGTCTCTTGAGAGTAGCAGTAGTCTGGAGAAGCTGCCTCAGAGATTTATAGTCTCATCTCATCTGCCACACAGCATGATCTGCGCTGGACCAGATGTTGCTCAGAGGGTCTGTGTGACTTGACACAGATGTTATGGAAACGTCTGGAACAGGGCATCAAAAGTAGAGGGGTTAAAGCATAATTCTGGATGAGAGAACTCTGTCATGGTAATATTACATTCCAAAGCAGTGAAGAGGCAGAGCTGATGTTTTAAATTAACATGTGTGTTCTGGAATCATTTACTTCATCCACATTAGCATGCATCCACTTGTGCTTTGATAAATAGCGCTCTCATCGAGCAGAAATAGCAGGTTTATTTAATGAAGCATGAACTAAATCAGCAGGGGAAATCAAGGGGAAGACAGATCATTGAAAACTCCCTCCCCTAATGTATCCACTTCTTTGAAAAGGAGAGGGAGATCTAGCAAGGATGATTTGTCAGTGTGGCTATCTTCATTAGAAGCTTGGGTTTTCATTGGGGAAGGGTTTCTGGTTTTTGGTTAGGGCTTAGTGTGTAAGCATCACTTAGGTGGTGGCTAATTTGTTGATTGACTGACTTGTGTAATACCAAAGAGGGCTGGATCAGGAATTTAGAAGCTCATTTTGAAAGCATGAAAGATCTTTCTTTGACGTTGCCAAGGCAGGCTGTGTTGAACTATTCATGACATGAACGCCAGGCACTTTTTTGCCATGGGAAAAGCTTGTCCTTGCTGATGCTCTAACTGCAGCTTGGTGGGCAGTGACAAGCTTATCTCATAGTAAACTGTCTTGGTCTTGCTTTGAATGGTTTTTGAATGGTTTGCTTTGAATGACAGTGCTCCTTAGTCACTTAAAGAGAAAATCCTTGTGTTTTCTGGTTGTGAAAACATATTTGGCTGTCTACCCACGGTAGTAGTGTTTTAACTATGTCATCTGACCTGCATGCTATTAGCAAAGGCATTCAACAGAGTCTCTGTTCAACGTGCTACATGGAGGTTCCTCAGGATTAGGTTAACAGGGCGAATGTTTAAAGAAGAAAAGAGGGCAAGCTGCATGAGGGGTGAATTCTCTTCAAAAGAGGTGGGAAGCCCATTTCATTCTGCTGTGTCTGTGCTTTGTCCAGGTTTCGAGGGAACCGTCTGTGGCCACAACGTTGACGACTGCCCGAATCACAAGTGCCTGAACGGGGGTGTCTGTGTGGATGGTGTGAACACCTACAACTGCCGCTGCCCGCCCCAGTGGACAGGTATGTGCTGGACAAAACACACACGGGGCTTGTGGCCTTCGCCGAGGCACAGCAGGAGTTCTGCCCAGCTGAATGCAGAGCACGGCTGTGCCTGTTCCTGCACCCCTGACAGAAAACTGCATCAAAGCCACCACGGTGGAGGGCAATTTCCCACTGCAGTATTCCAAGCATGCATGCATGGATTGGCAGACAGGTACTGTGATTCCTGAGCTGCAACACAGAGCTGCACCTCTTGTATGGATTACTTCACAAGGGGATGTATGTTTTCCAAGAGTACAGAACGTGGCTTTGCTGTTGCAGGTGTGTGCACATTGCTGATACATTTGGGGGTAATTTTAACCTAATAATAGTAATGCTGCTGAGGAACAGAGCAAATCTGAAAGGAGGAATAGGTTGGGGAAAAGGAGGGAAGAGAAGTAGATGTACGGACAGCTTATGGTTTTGCTACTATTATTTTCCTGCTTGACTGATTTTTATCTGGAGTAGCAAAGCTACTTTTGCTTCACAGATGAATCTGTATTACTCTGAGTCAGTAGGGAAAAAGAGTGTGAATTTCAAGTAAGTGTTATGCATGATGTAAGGAAGCAGCTTACAGGAAACTCAGTGTCATATTTAGTTGCAAAATGTCTCCATACCTCAAAAATAAACAAATACCTCCGGTTATGGGGTGAGCTTGAGTCATATTAGTCATTCTTAGCTGGTGCACTTTTTCAGTTGAGTATGCTTTTACCCTTATTTCAAAATCATAGGTAAAAAAAACAGACTTAAAACTGGGTTTTAAAAAGCTTTTTTCCTCAGAGAACATTCATTCTTACTGTAAACAGTTTGTCACTAACTGCAAAGGAAACTGCCAGTTAAGAACCCTCATTAGCTTGAAAAAAAATAATTCTTAAATGAAGTTTAAAGCCACATAAAAGAGTGAAGTGCACCACAGCTTGCATAGCTCTGTGAAACTAGGTGTAAATAGGAGAGAATGAGTCCTCCCCTTGATGAGCAAATGTCCTTGCTTCTGTACTGCTTCTCTATATCCTTAAAGCATGCAGAAAGTGAGACCTGTAAAGGAAAACCTGAAGGGAGCTTGGGTGTGGAGACAGCAAACCCTTAGTGACCCCTAAAATCTTGCTCCATGCCACAGAAATTATAAACCTTGTTATGACTTCCAGTGTCTGTCAGTAGCAAATTAATCTCAGGCTTATTCCCGAGCACAGAGAATATGATGATCATGAGTGTATAATCTACAAGGGATTATTTTGCTATCATAAGTTTAGCTTGGTTTACAGGATTTGGGTGGATGTCTGCTGTCAGCTAGGGATGACTTCTGCAACTCACCTGGAAGAGACCTTGGTGGTAACAGGCTGTGATTCTGTTTGATGTTTTGATGGATTGTCTCTATGATCAACCACTTTTCCAAAGAACCAAAGTTCTTTGCAATGCAGTTGTGGTGGTTCCCTCTCTGAACCTGTTATGGGCTCTAAATGGCATTGAGAAAAATCGCTGGCCCTGTGTTGTGGCCCAGTCTTGTGTCATCTTTCTTCTGTGTGGACAGTCTCTCCAGAAAAACCTTGTGTGCGTGAAGGAGGCTTCCTTCCAGTGAAACCCTGGAAAGAGAGAGGAACTCTCCAAGCCTTGTGTTCCCATGGCTTTCTAACACAATTTAATGGAATGGGCTTTCTGAGAATTTCCCCTGTTTGTGGTACAGTTAAGGTTGTCAGTGCAGCAGTGGTTTTAGGTGATGGGTTCTCAGGTCTGTTGCCTTTCTAGACTTAGGGTTGGGTCAGTTTGGAAATAAAAATGATCTCACAATTTAGGAAACAGCAGCTTGGCTGTTTGAACAATAAAGGTTAGAGCCTTTGGGAAACTGAACTGTCTTGTCTGAAATGCACAGTGCCAATTTCTGTGACTCTTCTCTATCATCTCAGTAGCATTTTCTGGAAAGAAATTTGTTTCTCTCAATGGGCTTCAATCCCTTTATTGCATTTTCAAATAGAGACCAAGGAGGTGCAAGAAAACAGTACATGTTCAGCTTGGAGACATAAGTGGTGATACTGAGGCAGGGCACAAAACAGGGAAGGTGGATAGAGGACTTCTGGAACAGTTTGGAGGGAGAGATGACTTTTTTCAAGATTAAACTGCACTTGATGCTGAGAGGAAAAAAACTACAAGAAAACATTAGTTATTCAGCAATAAGGAAATGCATAAGTGGAGGTCCATCCTTTGCACAAAGTGGGTTTACAACATTTTAATCTTCTCTAAGGTAAGTGAAAAGGGGAGAGCTGAGCAGACAACTCTTTTGGAGTCTGTCCCGATAAGCGTTACAGCCCAACAGTGTCAAACCATGAGAATGAACACTTCAGGAAATCAAAAGCATTCGGTAAGACCTTGAGGTTAGAGGACATTGTGTACTGCTCAAAAAAAAAAAAAAAAAGACTCAAATACCCATGTCTGTAAGTAAATGTCAGCCAAAACTGAAAGGATGTTAAATTTTCTAAAAATACCTAACAATATTGATGTGCTGTCTTCATAACAGTCTCTTTTTTCAAATACTTGTCAACTAATCTTGGGGCAGTTTGTCTGTTTGCAGTTTTGGTCTTTATTTAATCTTTGTGCTGTGAATGATGCTCTTACCATGTTTGTTAATGCAGTCTGTGTTTCATGGCACAGAGAAACCAGTCCCATTCCTTGCTAGAAAAATCAAGAAGCTCTACTGCATCCTATGAAGAAAAGTTTTCTGTAAAGTAATACTGAAGCATCCTTTACTGAAACAGAATCTGTTCTAATTCCTTTTGGTAACCATCTGCTTCTTGGCAGGTGGTAGGCTGGGCTACATAGTTATGCATTTTTTTAAAAAAAATACTTTTTTGTTTTTTTCTACTTGCTCCCACCTTTTGTGACGCTGTTTGCTTTAGGTCTTATTTCCTGCTCTTCAAACAGAGCTCACTGCTCCTTTTTTGTTGAAGTGCCTGCCTTCTCATTCTCGTTTTGCTGTTTTTTCCGGAAAGATAAAATCTTGCCTTTCAAAAACAGTGACGAGAAATTCCTGCTGTCACTAATGTTTTTGTCACCTTCAAGTTCTCGTATTTCATGTAGTTATAGTGATCATCAACCTCATAAATTTGTGACTGATAAGACACTCGTAGATGTTTGGGTGAAACTGCCCCAGATCTTTCTTCTTGCTGAATGTTAACTGATTGTTTGTTAAAGGATGACTTTATCTTGTCCCAGGATAAGTCCTTTGTTAGGACCCGTGTTTGTTGGGTCCTTTCAAAGCACAGTGTTGCAGATGTGTAAGGAAGGTCCACCTTTTCTTGGAAGTAGACCTGGATGCTTTCATGCAAGACTGAAGTCTATTCCTCTGTGCGTGACAGGCCAGAGAATTTGGTGTACACGTGATTTGAGTCAAAACTAGCCAAAAATCCTCGCTAACGTCTACACCATGTGAAGACTCTGCTTTATGCTGCTGTTCTGCAGCAGGTAATCCAGCCTTGTGGGCTCACTGTGGTCTGAGGAGGAAGGTGTCTTTGCCTTCTCTCCCTGCTGCCATCCACTCTTCCCCTTCCCCTGAGCTGGCTCTGATATTTTTTGGATTGTGCCACTTGAACTCAGTAATCTAGTAAAACATCCTGTCCAGCTGCCTTTTTTTTTTTTTCACTCTTGCCTTTTTCTTTTCTTTTTTTTTTCTCTGGGATCAGGAATTAAAATTCACAGAGCAGTCTCATGGGTGAGTGGATGCAGAGGAAGTGATGGCAGTCCGGGGCTGTAAAGTCATGGGGAAGGTTAGGGTGTCCTTCCACAGCCACAGTGAAACCACCTGAGAATTTAAAGGATACTCAGTCATTCCAGACTGCATTTCATCTAAAGAAACAAAGCTTTGTTTAAAAATGCACCTGTTTATTCTGTTGATCTAACCTGTGCAGCTTTGGGTCAAGAAAGATGACTTGACAATTTGCATACTAAAGTGATTAACAATATAAAACGCTGTAAATGCTTTTGTTTTTCTTGGCTGAGAAGGACTCCTGCCTCACTGTAAAGTTCGCAGTATTTCAGAGGTTCGCTGTGAATCTGTGTTTGGCCCAAATCAAGTTTCAGGAGCAATGCGCAGCAGAGATTGTTTTTTATCTTCCTTGGAGTTAAGCCTTTTGCACAGTTCACTCCTGAAGTGCTGCATCAGAAGCTGTGGGCTGAGTCTCTGGGTTTTGGGGACGTACTGTGTCCACACTTGAGCGGGTTTTGGAAGACCTATACTACAGTGCTTCAGTTGCAGGCTTGGCCTGCTTGCTGCCTTTCATTCCCTGTGGCTGGGAAGGCGAGGCTCCCATGGCAGTTTTATTTATTTAGGCTTTGTTTTCCCCTGAAAAGAGGGCTCCAGTGAACTGTATATTTTAAAATCCGGGCGACCTTTGTCTCAAGGGAAGCACAGTGTGCTAACAGCTGACTCCACCAAAGAACTCCAGCACTGGGACCTAGCTTAAGAAGCAAATGTTTGTCTTGAGCAGAAAAGCTCTTCAGGCAGCAGGGCTGTGCTTTTTAATTAAAATAGCTGTTAGCTTGGTCATATGCTCTTACACACTAGCAGAAAGGTTATTTTTCTGCAGAGCTTTAGGCAGGAATTTTCAACGCAGGGAGTTAAGGGTTCGATTCCTATTTAATTAGAGTAATATTTGCTCCCTACCTTGGTTTTCTTTGAAAATCCCAGCCTTAAACTCTGGGCAGACGTGACTTTGCTAAGAAGGGAGGATAAACATCAAAAGGCTAATGTTTAACATTTTTATGCAAGTTCATATGCTCTGGTATTTTGTTTTTTAAGACTTTCTTTGCCAAATACCGCTTCCCTCAGCTTCTGTGTCACAAAATATACTGTAGCAAGTCATGTTAGCTTAGTGTTTGAAAAATTACTGCCTTCCTGGAGTACTTAGACTCAAAATGTGGAGGAACTAATTCTGACAGTAGGTGGCTTGGATCATAAATGTTGGGCATGCCAGCCTCCTAAGTCACTGAATATACATCCTTGCTGTTCTCTTGAGGGTGTTGATTATTATGTGACAGCGCTGTTGGGGTTGTACTCCTTCCCGATCCCGGTTGCGTTATCCCAGATGACGTCCAAAGACCTTTGTATTAACTCAGAGAGGCTTGATCACACTCCTATGAGAAGTGCAGTCATCTTCCCCAGTGGTGTAGCAGTGATCAGCTTTCTGGTGCTTTTCCAGGCTTTATTAAAAAGCATAGTGGCCTCTTTGGTACTGCCTGAGATCCGTCTGTGCCAAACTTGACAAGTTGGCTGGTGTCACTGCAGTAGTATCTCCAAGAGACAGCTCGGAAAGAGGCCAAGAGGGATTATGATTCTTTTTCTTCCTTCATGTTTGAACTGTCAGATACAAAGGGAGCAGGGGGCACGTGGAAGCCTCTGGAGGTGGCAGCTCTGAGTTTGAGTGTACAAATGGTTTGAAGTATCGGGCACAAACAGACTTTATCCTGGATGTTGTTTGTTTCTCTTGTGGCACTTGGTTCCAGTGTTGTGCAGAGCAGATGGATTTCAGGGGCATTAGAAGTTACACCCTTAGCCGGTATGGATTCTGGAACACCTACCACAACCTCCTGTTTGTTTTGTGCTGCTTTTCATTTCCCAACTGCAAGCCTTGGGTAGGAGGTAGCTGTAATAAAACACCTGAGGTGTTAACAGCTGAACTGATCTGATGACAGAATGACAGCATCCAATTTAGACCACACTGCTGCTTCTTCCCTTGTGTCTTTAGTGGCTTTCCGGGTTGGAAAATACTCTTTGCGATCAAATGTGCCAAAGAAGCTCTTGTGGAGATGTGTTTTTCATGTGTTTGGCACTAAAACAAAATAGGCCAGACCCCTCTGGTGAGGCTGGGTTGGTGGATGTGTGCTGTGAGACCAGACTAATAGGTAACAGTTGTTTTATCTGCAGCTGACTTGTTCCTGGCAGTTTCTGTCCCTTCCCTTGTACTTAGAGTGAGATGATTTGTCTTTGGGTAATTAGTAAAGATGTGTTGCTGAGATAGCTTGAGAATAGGAAGCTTTCATTGTAAGTTTTGGCTCCAACTGTAAATTTTTTTTTTTTGCCTTGCAGATCTTTTCACTTGTTAGGTATTTCCCTGATTCACTGGGTTTTCCAGAAGAGGTAAACAGAAGGACAAAGCCAAGAGTAGCTTGGTAATGTGTTTTTCCTGTTGTTTACTTCTCTGTCCTGCTGCTGTCCCCAGTCATTTCACCTACTACCACCATATTAAATCAGTCTGTTATTAGCACATCAGTAATAATTTTTAATGAATTGTGTTCTGATAATTTGTATTATTGCCTCTGAAGAGCTCAGTCAGGGCTGCCCTCACTACCCAGTAGTCTGTGGGGAGTAATTTAGGGCAGTATTTAATGGATCAGGCCGTGCATAAGTCTCTTAAAGCCCAGAGTTTTGTATTTGAGGGTTGTAAAATCCCTTGTAAAAGCCCATTAGTTCCACTACATGCTTCCCAGTGTGGTTATGAAATTAAACTCTTTTCTCCACCATATTAGTCTAAAATAAACACAGATGTTTGCTCTCTACAGTTGTAGATTCATCTTCAATTGTTCGAATTCTATATTAAGCTCTTAAATTTATGATATCTTGGATGGTATTTGACATTGCCCAAGATATAATTAGATCTATTAAAAACAAAACCGAAAACCCAACACCTGAGGTTGGGGAACGGCTGCTGCTGCTTTGCTGCTCTGGGAGAAAGATGCTGTGAGATCCTGGGGAAGGAGCATGTTTTTGAGAGTGTGATGCTTCTTACTCCTTCAGAAAAGAAAGGAAAAAATAGTTGGCTTCAGTCCTTTTTTCCAGGGGAACTGCTGTAATACTTAAGAAGGGAAGACCTTTATTAAACACAACACGCAACTGGGGGCACTTGTGGCAGATGTAAACAGTGTAGTCCATGGAATTCTTTGTGTCCCTGAAGCCATCCTTGGAACTGAAGACATCAGTTGTATTCATTAGATTGCCTGCAGTGAGCTGTGGACATGGCTTTGTGGGAGTGTCTGGAGTTTGGGTGTGATCTGGATATCACATTTGAGATCCCTTTCAGGTGTTACCTGTTTATTGCTCTGGACATTTCGGCCTATATAAAAGTGTTCCCTCCTTCAGAGAAGTTTGAAGTTCTCTGCTTTGAGATACCTTGTGTCAATAAAGCACATTAAATTAATGATCAGGTATTTTCTTTTGTATACTTTGTCACGTGCTGTATCTTCCCAGCAATAACTCTTGTATTACACTTTTTACCAGCTGCCTTTCTCCCTTTGTGGGTAGCAACTGCTTTGTAAGTCTCTTAGAAAAGTCTTCTCTCCATCAGTCTGTCAGACTATGAACTCTACATCTTTTCAGTGTCTTTACTGAGAGGTGGTGGCTTCAGTACTGCAAAGTGTGTTCCAGACTGAAGCAGTGCCATTGCTGTTGCACAACAAGTGTTTGCATTAGTTATTCTTCCTTGTAGTCAAATGTCTGCTCAGCGATGTTTATTTTGTTGATTAAACCTGTGATTGAGCAGAGATCCTCACTGAATTGTTCCAGGGAAGCTGATGTTTCCTCAAGGAGTGCCTAACCTAAACCTTCCTCAGCAAGTCTGTTTGCCTTTGTATTTTAGTTGGTGTTTGTGCATCAAACCTTGTCTGCTGTTGCACTGCCCAGCAGCCTCTCTTGGTTGAATCTGTCTGAAATCCCCCGGCTTCCTCTTGGGAAACATAAATGTTGTTTTGCAAAAGATACCACTGCCTACTGTTCATCTTCTTCCAGGCCTTTAATTAGATGCTCCCGTGCCTGTAAGCATTAAATTTAACTGTGTTATTTCAGTGAATATAGATAATTCTGTGGGTTAAAGATTAAACTGAGTGCTTTTACAGATACACAATTCAAAAACATGAGAGCTAAAGTATTTTTCATGAACACCGTTTTACCAGAAGGCCTCATGACTCCATGTGATTTTTTCCTTTTCCTTTTGCTGAGGAGACTCACACAACAGCATGAGGGGACTGAGCTTTGACCTGACAGATCAATACACATTGGGTTGCGCTGTCAATGCACGTGGTTTTTCTTGTGTTAAAAGAAAACACAAGTTGTCTGCCCCTCCTGGGCAGAGGAATGTCCATCCCTAGCCAGCTGCGTGGTCTGCCAGCTGGCATCCTGAATATACACACGTGTGGTTAGAGAGGAGAAGAAGCTGCCTGGTCCTCTGCAGTGTGGCACTGGTGACCTTCTGCCACTATTAGATTTGGTCCTTCATACAAATACTGTTCCTTATCTCTTAGCCCGTTCTTGAGTCTTGATAAGATGCTTCACCTTCTCACTTAGTAGTCCTTTGAAACTTGGAGAAAAAATACAAACAGTTCTAATGAGCCATGCTTTCTTTAGCTACACTGATTGTATTCAAAACTCATACAGAAATCTTTGGAATACTTTGTGAATTAAATTACTCTTTCAGAGGGTTTCTGCCTAGATCTGGTTTATGGTTCTCAGGTAGCCCTTTCAGAGAGCTAGTGAGCTCTTTCCTGTATACTGGAGTGCTAGTCTGAGATAAGTGGCAAACTTCTAGTGAGCTGCTGAGGGGATGGGGACACAAACCTTCTTGAAACTTGATGCTCCTCTTGCAGTGAGTCTCTTAAGATCCTAATGACCAATTTGTGATTCTCACTCAATTATTTTACCTGTAAGATATTCTGCCTTCCAGTTCAGTTTGAGTCTACTGCTGTGGCAGTTGTGATTTTGAGAGAAATGGGTCATTGCTGTCTCCTCCCAGCTCAGTTTTCAACAAACTGATTTTTTTTTCAAGGCACAGGAAGGTATTTTGACCCTTTGTCCTACTAAATCTCTTTAGTTATTAAACTGCATTAGATCTGCTCTCAGGAGCTTTAGCCTCTGGTACTCCAGCTGTGCATCAACAGACACTCCTGCTGGAGAGCTGTTAAGAGGCCAAGAAAACTTTTTCCTTTGCAGAAAGTCTGTTCTGCCAAAGATGAAGGCCTCTGATTGAACTGACTGAAGGTCCTGCATTCACCTGCAGCTTCAATGCAGTTGGAATTGGGGTTTATGTAAACCCTCTGTGGTTTGCTAGGATCAACTTTTGAACATTGCTGGTGCTGCTTCTCAGAGTGACTGTTTGGGTTTCTTGTTTGCTCAAGTTTAATGCTCCTCTCTTTCAGTGTAGGATTGTATTCATTTTGTGTGCTGCCTTAGCTGTATAAATAAGGCTTTATTATTTTTTTTTTTTTAACATAAAGACCTGTAAGAGATGGGGCTGGCTGTTTCTCATCAGTGATATCTGGTACAACTGCTTGAGGGGCCTTGAACCACTGCATCCTGGGTCTGCCTAAAGAGAACCTCCTGGAGTTCCTGTTCAGTTCCTGAGGGTCTGAAAATGGGAGTAATCAAAGCAGCAAACGTCTGACTTACTCCATATGGCACTTTTTTTTTTTTTTTCCAGGGGAAATATGCAGGAAGTAACTTAGTTTCATAGTGGGCAAAAAGTGCTAAGAGTTGATGGCTGTTCCCTTTTTCTACTTCTAGTTTTCAATTTTGAAATACCACACTGACTAGCTGTTTACTTTGAACAAGGTCACTTAGAACCTGAGTCGGCATTTTACTGATTTCCCAGGCTCTGCAAATATCAAGGTCAGGTTAGGTTTTTATTAGCTTCTTGGAGTAATTTGTTTCCTTTCTTGTTGTCTTTTATGTGTTTGTTTCTACACATCCATTAAAATACGGTACAGTTAGTGTATTGCACTTGCCTTTACTAGTTTACCCTGTATTTACTATGTTTTGTTTAGAAATGTAACGGAAAGTAGCAAGAGCACAAGAAAAGAAATACCTACAGACATTTGCAGCCAGATGAATTAACTTCAGCTGAAGTGGTTGTGGGGTTATGAAAATGTGTATTACACTGTACAGTTCATACAATTCATAATGGACTTTGCACTTCAAAGTTGAATTTCAGTTGTGTGAATGAAAGACTTGATTCTGCCTAAAACTCTTTACCAGCTACGTGGCTACAAATAAATATACTTAATTTTGTTACAATTAAGTCAAAGCAGCATCCCATAAGTAAACTGTCCCAGGGATCTTTTGTCCATTTGATTTTAAAACTAGCTAACCTGGCAGAGAGAAGTGTTGTGCAGAGTATTCATTGAGAAGTTTTAGAATTAAATCCTGGTTTATGTCCAGCACTGAAAGAGGCTTCTGCCTCTGCCATAAAAAAAAAATCATTCTGGAATCCCAGATGTTGTTGAAGACATAGGTCACTAACAACAGAAGTGTCAAATCTTTTCTTTGCAGCACCTGCCCAAAGTATTAATCTATTTCTCTCATTTGAAGTGTCTGCTGTGGGCAAATCTGCCCTTTTGGGAGCATGAAAGTCTGTGACCATTCCAAAAACCTGTGTTGAAAAATTACAATATTGACCATTAATCCTATGCTGTTAACACCTAAATATTCAAGAATACCACGTAAGCAACCATAACTTATCTGAAAACCCAAACCTCACCAAACCACCCAACCTAAAAAACCCTTTTGTTTTCTCCTTTGAGGGCTGTGGGCTACAGAACACGTCCAAACCACTCAAGCCCCACTTCAGCAATTAAAGTTCAAGCATTTTCAGCCAATTCACCAGCTCCAGTTAAGAAATGCAACCATCTTGAGCTTTAGCCTGGGATTTGTAGTATTTCAAAAACATAATTCCAAAATCTTTCAAAAGACTCTTGCCCTTACATTGCCTGATGGTGGTGAGCCTGAGTATTGTACATTTATTAATGTGGTTAGATTGATATGCTTTACTTGCCTTATGTTGCTTTTATTTCATGTGTTTTTGTCCAGAAACTGAGTCTTTATTTCAATTATAACTTCAATGAAGAATAAGATCTCTTCTTTAAAATACTCAGTAGTAAAATACAGCAGTTAATAGCTCATTTATGCCTCTTAATATATTGAATTGAATTTCCTCTCTTTTTAAAACAAACTGCATTAAGCTGGAGCTCTGTTTGATTCAGATTCATGATTAAACACAAATATGATTGTGATCTGGTAGCTGCAAAAGGAGCATTAGAAACACAGAGAAGCTAAGGGAGGATCAGAATCAAGGAGCTCAGATGTGGTTTGTTTTTTAAATACGATTGAATTGCTTGAAGAAGTTTAAGCTCTGCTTTTTAATTCTCTTGTGGAAACATTGATAGACCTTTTAGAAGTTCCTTTTAGTTTGGGGCTGAGTAGCCTAGGACATGGGGTTATTGCAAGGACATCAGTGATGTCACTTGGTACTGTCCTTTCTAGAAGTGGAGAAATAAAGTACTTTTACCAGTATTTTCTAAGTACTGGTAAAAAAAACACTAAAAAAGGTCCTAAGTTGATACAATAGTAACACTTGGAATGGAAATGGATAGTCAAAATGGGATGGTAAGTCAAAAACGAAGCCTGATAGTGTGTATGAGGGAGTAGTTTGTCCATCTTGCTTTAACCAAACCCGTAAAGCCAAAACTCACATACCCACACTCAATTGCCCTCCCCAAAAGTCCATAAAAGGTTATATTTCAGGACTTCTATTCAGCCAGTCACAAGACAAGTGATTTTTTTTTTTTTTGAGATGCATTACAGTCTGGAGTGGTGTGGCAACTTCAGCACTGAGACCCTCTTCACGCTCTAGTGACAGCAGTTTGAATTGGCTGCAGCTAAGAGGAGGACGCAAAGGCTGCAAGGGTGCTGACGGCTGTGCTAAGGATGAGTGTTTGTCAGAGAGTGTGTCCTTTGATCTGGGTTGGGCCCCCTCCAAGAAAAGAAGGAAAATCACTTTTATAATAAGCAAATAACGTCTTGATTATTTTTATTTTTTTTTTTAAGAGGAAGTCAGCTGTGTTGAGCTGCGAGATACGCGCGACTGCGAGGAACCGGCCCCAGCCAACTGGCTCTTTTCAGTCTGGCCACTGATAAGCCAACACTGAAAGGCCATAAACAAACCACTTCTAGTATGACAAATGCACGGTTTGTTTTTTCATAATGCAGGGAGGTGTTTTACAGATATGATACCCAGTGTTAGATTTCGCCCCCCCCCGTTTTACTAAGCAAACTAGGATTTGAAGATTAATTCTGAAAACTCTATAGCAATTATTATTACTGTTAAAATTTTATTACGGATTTAAAAGTGATAGAATTCTTGATTTGAAGTAATCCTACTGGTGAAAGGAACAGAGGCACAGAACACAGTCAGTTGTGCAACTCATTTTTTTAATGATAATTGTATTTCTTTGTCACTGAGCGAAAAAAAGATCCAGGTCTCACAGGATCAAAGCTAAAGATTTATTTAAGTACTTTGAAAACAAATCATGATATGAGTATAGTAGATGGAGATGGTTAAGACTGAACATTTTTAGATTCCTGCCAACAATAAATGTTTCTGTTCTGTGCATTGGAAGAGGGTGTGTCTTGTGTCTTGTGTCTTGCCTCATTATTTCTGGGCCATTAATAAACAAGGTGACTTAAGCAACATCTAATAATTATTTCTGAATTGATAAACCTGAATAGACTGGAGCCCCAGCAGGGGAGACCTGTGACATGCTCTTGAATTTCTTATTCTTGGAATACAGGGGGAATTCCAGGCAATTGTAAGTGTGCAGCTGATAGAGCAGCTGGAGAAGAGAAATGGGAGGATCTTGGTGGTAGCAGCACATTTACTAAAGAGACTTGGCCCAAATAATGGAAAGCTGCTGCAAACTGGTGAGGGAGGCGATGGTGTCAGCTGGAGGAGGGGGAAGGTCATCAAACAAATCAAATCTTACTCTCTGATAAAGGACCTTCTTCTGGGGCTGTGTGCATTGTATGAGTGTTTTAGGAAGTAAAAGCAAGTTATCAAGAAGCGTGGTAAAAAAACCCAACAAGCTTTCAGTGCTAGGGAATTCCTAATGTAATTGAAAGGGGAGAAATAGTTTATCAAGCAGGAGATTGTTGACTGTGACCATAGTCTGTGGTTGCACATGTGCACCCATATGCCAGCCTGGGAAGAAATGAGCTGATGCCGAGCCATGAGGTTTTATCTATTCAAGGAACTCAAAATAAGAATGAATGATTTGAAACTTCACCGAAACAATTTTGGCTTCAAAGTAAACCATGCGATTGTAATCAGGAAGCTGAATAACTGTTAAAACAAAAAATATTGATGCAAGTGGTAGGTTCTCCAGATTTTGATGTCAAAGCAAGATGGATTTCAGCAACTAAATACTTTATGCAGAGCTTTCTATATATGTGTCTGTAAAATTCAGTGTCCCCTGAAAACTATTTTGTACTTAGTGGTCCATTGGTCCTTTTCCTTAAATCTCCCTGAGAGTGTACACTTGTTTTCTTCTCTCTAATATCTCCAGTCATAAAAATATTTTTAGAGTCATTATTTTGTTTCTGAATAAAAAGAAAGCAAAAAAACCTCTCAACAACCAAGAAACCCCCAAGTATTTGTGGTTGTCTGCATACTACGTGGGGGAAGAAAAATGAGTATTTTAGGTAGGCGAGTGTCAAAAATTTTATTTTTCCTCAAGTAATCTTCATTGAATAATTATATAGGAAAAAGTTAAGTTCTCCTGACGAGAGTTTCTTTGCTGCTGGTCTGTTGACATTGCTTTGACAAGATTTTCTTGGGAGGCCATCTTCTCTCTTAGTCCCTCTGGCTGCACTGCTGGCAGACCTTCATTCTTTCTGTTTCTCACCTCTTTGCAGATGTATCTTCATACAGTGCAGGCTTCCTGCTGGCTCCCAAACTGTGCCTTTTTGAAGTTATTTGCAGTTCAGCTCCTACTTTAGGGTCACTTAGGGATGCTAGTTGTCTTTGCCTAATTTGACGACAGTGTTATTGGAAGTTCTCGTGCTCAAAAATCCTGGAGTTAAGAAGTGAGACTCAAGCTCGACTGCAGCGATTCCCTCGGTAACGTTGTCCGTGCAGGAATCTCCTTGAATCTGAGTGTCTCAACTTACATTAAACTTGTCTGTTTCCGTGCATCAGGCCAGTTCTGCACTGAGGACGTGGATGAATGCCAGCTCCAGCCCAATGCCTGTCAGAATGGAGGCACCTGTACCAACCACAACGGGGGCTATGCCTGTGTCTGTGTCAACGGCTGGAGCGGGGACGACTGCAGCAAGAACATCGATGACTGCTTCACTGCCTCCTGCGCCAACGGCTCCACCTGCATTGACCGGGTGGCTTCTTTCTCCTGCATTTGTCCAGAGGGAAAGGCAGGTAAGCACGGAAGACTTGCATAAATCTGGTACTTAACAGAAGGTACTGAAGTTTATGCGTTTGTTTGAAGCGGTGTGTTTATTTTACACACTTTGTGACCAAACCAGGAAGAACGAAAGGAAACTTTCCATGCTGTCCATGAGCAAAGACCTGTTAAACCCCTGTAGCTTGGGACAAAGTAGTATAGGCTGGAAGACAAAGTTATTATGGTTTAGATTGCAAGGAAAACAGATCTTTTTCTAGCCTTTAGCAGAACCTGTGTTTACCTGAGAAGTTGTGCATGAGGGTGACTTGCTCTGTGTCACTTATGGTAACTGTATGAGTCTAGAAGGCAAACTTAGGTATTTTGGTGTGAGTGTGTGAGGATGTAGGCGTCTTCACTGATGTGGTGGAAAATTTGCTGGCTTAGGTTACGTAAAAATATGTTTCCTAACTACTACATGGAAATACAAGTGATCAGCATATCTGAATTAAGAAAGCGAGCTTCATGTGCACCTTTGTTTTCAGCTGTCAGAAAAATTATCATGCTGGTTACAGAGAAGAGTTAAAGTGCTGCAAGGGAGACATTTTGGTAATGGTCAGACATTTTACTGCTCCAGAAGTGCTGGAGACACCTTTAAAGTCACAGAATCTGTATTTAAATATAATGTTTTATAAGTGTGTGGTGAAGTCCCCATGGTAGTCTATAGGCTGAAGCCTGTAAGATATTGCCTAAGCCTCTATCTGTGAGAGTCTCTATGTGAAATATCAGGACAGGGAATATGACTATGTGACGTACAGTGTGACCGGTGTATCTCACTTCATTAATAAACTCTTGGATACTTCTCCAGGTCTCCTGTGCCACTTGGATGATGCCTGTGTTAGCAATCCGTGCCAGAAAGGTGCCCTGTGTGACACCAATCCTGTGAATGGAAACTACATCTGCACCTGTCCTCAAGGCCATAAGGGAGCAGACTGCACTGAGGATGTGGATGAATGTGCAATGGGTGAGTTTGCTCTGTGTGAGAACACGCACAGGGAGTTGAGTCGTTTACTTTATGAACTAACAGAGGAGCAAGAATAGACATTTTCTCATAGCTTCTCAACACAAATGTGACTCCTTTCTTGCTCTCTACCTTTCATTTCAGTGTCTTTAGATGAGTTTTAAATCTTGTGTGAGACTTAGAGCAGGAGGCTGAGTCAAAATAGTTGTCCATATCTGAACTGTTAGCCTCTGGAATATGAAAAGCAATGAGGTGCTTAACCATTCTTCATTGTGCAAGAGGGCTTTAGCATTGTGAGAGGAGTGCGTGCAAACAGGTGTGATAATTAAACTGCAGGATACAATGAAAGCACCACAGTTCATGTGGGAGCTGTTCTAGCTACAGCCTCGACAGAAATATGTCAAGGCTGTTTGACAGCCAGAACATGGCTGGATCTTTTGAGTGCCTTCCAAGACTGGTGACCACGAGGGCTTTTAAAGCTGTAGTTCTCTGATAGCATGCTGTTGTGTGGTTTTGAGGATTGACTGGACTCTTACAGACTTACTTACAGTTTTGTGAGTGCTTGTTCATGCTTCCAGAGTGTGATGTGTGAAGGTAATACCTAAGCAGCACTCATGCAAGTGCTGGAAAGAATCACTTCTTTGAATTTTGTTCCTTGGTCTGCCTTGGACAAGAGTGCAGGTTCTTTTTGAAAACATGCAGTGGACACGTTTGCTGGTTTTGTGGCCGTAGTGGTATCTTTTCTGCCTTGGGAGTAAATGCAAAAGATGACCTAGAGATAAGGCCTTGAAAGCATCATTAATTCTCTAAACCCTGCTAGTTGATGCTCCTGTCTTGAGAACTGTCGTTAGTAATATGGACTAGAGTTGCTCTTTTGGTCCATTGGTAGTGACAACAATCCTTCTGACAGGAAAGTAACTGGTACATGTTTTTGTGAGTCACAGTGGCCTTTCCCCAGGAGGATGAACAGTCTTTCCCCTGTATTACTTGATAGAAAGGAATGACCACTGGAAAAGACCATGACTAATAAAGAATGCTGTGGCTTTCCCACTATGAGGAGAGGTTTTGACACACACATTTATGTATCCTTCTTGCAGCAAACAGCAATCCATGTGAACATGCTGGAAAATGCGTCAACACAGAAGGCTCTTTCCACTGTGAGTGTTTGAAGGGGTACACAGGACCTCGCTGTGAAATGGACATCAATGAATGCCACTCAAATCCGTGCCAAAACGATGCCACCTGCCTGGATAAAATCGGAGGATTCACATGTCTCTGTATGCCAGGTGAGGGGAGTTTCTGACCAAGATGGGGCCCCCAACAAAGGAAGAAAGCAGAAGGCAGAGCACAGCGAGGGTTGCCAGCTCTGCTCTGCTGAGGTGGAACACAAAGCTGCAAAGGGGTGAGGCTAAAATGAAACAGTGAGAGAGAGCCTGCTGTGGCAGCACCAGCCAGGAGGACTTGGCATTTGTGTGTGGGAGGGAGAAAGCAATTAGAGGACTGAGAAAGAAACCAATCTCTACATCAGCAAAGGAAGTTAGCTTTCTGAGCTGGAGTATGTGAGAACATATTTGTTACTGTACCTGCTTAAGTGCAGGTGCAGAAACTTACCTTTGTGAAAGCAAAGCAGGTGCAAACTTGAAAGGAGTGACTGTGCTTTAAGGTATGCATGTGATGATCTAGGATAATAGTGTTCGGGTTATTTGCTTAAAATACCCCAAATGATGTAAGCTCCTGGTGACCTGAGGAAATAACTGCAAAGAAAGTTACTTGATTCAAATCGTGCTTGTAAAATTGGTATGGCCAGCATACCAGTGACCAATGTAGTCTGCTATTTTGCTCTCTGATAGAAAGTGGTTAAAAAAAGAAAAAGAATGCAAGTTGACAGTTGCACATTCTTATAAAATACAGTGAAAGAATTGTGACCCCTGCAGGTGATCAGCTGATACCATGGCAACTACAATGAGTTTTTATTAATATATAATCTGTTTTGAAGGGTGGAACTCTAGTCATAAGTATTTCACCTTTCTTAAAGTTTTTCTTGTACCCTGCCATTAGCTAAAAATCCTTGAGCTAAAATAATCTGCTGTGTTTGTTTTTTTACCTTTTACCTTATATTGGTATAAGGTAATATATTATTGATATATAGAGAGATATATATTATTGATATCTTTCAAAGTATTAAAACATAACACCTTCTCCTCAAGTGGAAGAAAACATTAGATGTGAATTCACCACAAACTTCTGTTGCCATTGATTAAGTGAACATCTTCTGCAACAGTGAAAAATACACTTCAACATCCCTTTGTAACCTCTGGTGCAATGATTTAATCTCTGATATATGTTCTTACCTCATAGGTTCTGTCCAAACTGCAAACTTTCAGTGAAATTAAGGTTAGACTTTCAGCACTAGTAAAAGAGGCACTTTCAAGGGCACTTTCTAGGACTTTCACTCACCTCTTCTGTCACCTCTTCCAATTTTTTCAATTTTTTTAACAGGTTTTAAAGGTGTTCACTGTGAAGAAGATATTGATGAGTGTCTAAGTAATCCCTGTGTGAACAATGGAGAGTGTCTTGATAAAGTCAACCGCTTCCAGTGTGTCTGTCCTCCTGGTAAGTTCTTACTTCTGGAAGCTTTTCCTGCTTCACCCTACCAAGAACTGCACAGATGTTTTAAGTGATATGTTTCTTGTGAGGTTCTGTTGTCTTAGGGCACCAGCATCTGTTTGAATGAGTGAGTTGCAATGGCTAGTAAATAAGAATAGTGATGTATTGTTTGCAATAATATTGTGCCTGTAATTGGGTTAAGTGTTGAGAAATATACAGTTGGTCGCTCATCTAAAAGAGTAGTTGGCAACATGAACTTCTGTTGTTGTGGAAACCGTAGTGAGATTCTCAACACATTTTAAGGATCAGACCCTCTGCATGCTTTTTGTCTGCTGAGATTTTTAGGCAGAAGCCAGTTTTGCATCGCTATGGTTTATACCACTTGCACGAGGAGGGAATGGATTGGGCTCCTCTAGAAAAGGAAAAATTATGAGCTGAGGGATCCATGTTAGCTGTAGGGTGAACATCACTTGTTTTCTTGATGGCTTACAAAAAGTTTTAAGTTCAGAATATATATGGCAAAAGCCTATTCTGTATCCCTTCTTATTGGCTAATGGTGTTCTGGGTCCTCCTTTGGTTCTTTCCTCCAAGAAGCATTCCTGAAGGTTTTAATTTTTTTCTTGAAGTGCCTAAGGGTCTGCATCATCTGACATAACCTGTTGATACTTTGTTAACTAATTCAAGAAGTGTGTTGAAAGTCCCAGTGCTATATCATACCGCATTCCATACAGCTGTGGTAATTCTGGTTAGTGATGTATGCACTGTTGTTTTATTTTTAGCTGCTTGCTTTGATTACTTGAAGGTTTTTTATTGGTGGGCTCTCAGTTTTACAGGCAGGGCATACTGTCCAGTGGTGGACATCACTTGTGCTCCATCTGCTTTATTTCTGTTTGACTTGGCTGTCTCAGTTTGCAAGATGGGGCTCCTTTGACCTGGGGACAGAAACTACAGTTTGGCTGGTGGTTTGGATGAGGAACCAATCCACCAGGGCGTGGTGTGTGTGCTTAATGATGCAATTGAATTTAGATTTGCTGAGCTTATGTTTGAGTGGTTTTAAGGATTAGCTAACAAATAATTCCTGACGGTGCAGTTGTCTAGATGAACTACTTCAAATGACTTCCTGGATTTTCATCTTCTTTTCTGCCTTTCAGGATTCAGTGGTGCCGTGTGTCAGATTGATATAGATGATTGCTCCAGCACGCCGTGTCTCAATGGAGCCAAATGTATCGACCATCCCAATGGCTACGAGTGCCAGTGTGCCACAGGTTAGTCTTGTGTTCAGAGCCCCTGGACTGGAGATCGCACGCAACCTAAATACATAAAGGGGTGGCCCAAGTGTCAGCACTTTTTCCTTCTTTCTCTGAAATACTGGTTGGTTGTTGTGAAGCCTTGTCTACTCCTTTGCACAGAGAAAAGTATTTAAGTGCAGGAAGCTTTTTACTTGTGATAGTTAAGTTCTCAATCAATGAGAGTTCTGGCCTCCCTCTTTCAGGCTCATCTTTTGCTTCCCAGAAGATGACAACTTCTTCTGTATTTACTGTGGAATCCACATAAAGAAAAGCAGTGCTGTGAAGCCTTTTATTTGTTGTTTACCTTTCTTTCTTCCGAGTCAGATTATATAGTATACAGTTGAAGAACAAGAGATGGACAGAGCAGTGCTACTGTGTATTCTGACTTCTCTTACATCAGGTTATTTTATGTCAAAGGAGTAAGATTGAAACGCAGTAGCAGTTGTGACCACTGGAAGAAATACCACACAGTAGCTGCCTACCAGAGTGTAGCTAAAATGATTTGTTAAGTATCACACAGAAGTTTTGATAGAGCTGTGGATGGAACTCAGGTGGGGTTTTTTGAATGCCTTTACAGCCTGGTTAATTACATATTTAGCAGCGTCAGGTTTAATGATAGGATTTTCTTATCTTTAGGCCTCCAGGGGTGATGTAGATATATTTTTATCTTAATTTTTACATCTGGTCAAATGAGAGGGTTCAGAGCTGTTATACTCTAGTTCTCAGTAAGGAACTATTTTTGGTTGCCTTTAATGGTGCCTGATACACTGCTTGTGCTTCAAATACCTTGGCTTTAGCTCTTCCATTAGGGAAGAAGCTGAACAATTCATGGAGCTACCTTTGTCCCAGAAATGTGCTGTTAGGTTGGCTGGATTTATGTGCAATTTTTCTTATTTTGAATCATTCCAATAATCAAACTGTTAAGGTGAATTTGACTTCATTAATCTATTCTGCCCTGTACAGCACGTAGCAGAGATTAGCCTAAAAATAGCCTGTCTTTTCACACACACACTCTCCACCATTCCCAAATGCCAGAAGAAGCATTGAATTTGTTGAAAGAAGGAGAATGCAATAGTTCAGGAAAGGAATAATTATTGTGGTCAGAATTTTTCCTTTTGATTACTGCATGTGACAGACTAAGCTGACACTTGCAAACAGAAGGAAAAGCTCAAATCTTCACCAAACTTGGAAACTATCTTAAAAATTCTTTCTCAAGCTGTTGTGTGGTCTGCTTGCTTATCAGAGTGCAGAGCTTATCAGGCCTAAGAGGGTTTTGGGTCGTGTAATGGTGGACAATGTGGAGAGATGTGCCTTGAAAAGCAGGTTCTGAATTTGGCAGTAGAACTGCTTAAACCACCTCAGTACCGAAATTCTAGGTTTTCCAGATGAGGAGGGAAGACAACTGCTTCCATGAAGGCAAATGAGGTATGGAGTATTTTCAAGGAACAGGCTGAAAGCAGCCAAATGTATGTTACTGAAGCAGCACCACTTAGTGAAATCCTTGGTTAAATCTTTGACTGAAAATGGAAGAGGGAGTCTGTACTAGGTCTTTTTTCCATCCTATATGAGGGATTCTTATGTTCTATATTCAAGTGGTTTTTCCTAGTCTAAGTAAGGTATGCTCAATTAAGAGATCCAGAAATATATCTGATCTATAAGTGGTTCAGTTGAGCTACAATAGGAGGCAAGGTAATAATTTTTGAACAAATGTATGCTAAGTATTATATTTAATATTGACAGCCTTCTATAAGACTGAAATGCGGAATTCATCATTGGGGCAGGTCAGTTACTGGAAAATAATGTTTGAGTATGTTCTTGCTCTATTAATCTCATAATATGAGTGATATGTGTTCCCTGAATGGTAATCGCCAGCTGCCGACGTGATTGAAAACTGCAAAATGTTTGGCCAAATGCTGTACAGATAGCTCTATTTACTGCTTGCTTTTTGTCTTTTCTTTCCCTTCTGGCATTATTCCACTTCTCCTTCCCAGTGGTAGATCATGGCTTTTCTTTTCTTGAATTGTTTTAGGTCTTTCCTCTTTTATTTGTCTCTGCCCTCTTTTTTTTTTCCCCCCTGCCACCGTTTGTCCCCTTATCGGTTTGTTTTTCTTCCTTCCCTAACATCTTTTTATATCCATCTCTCTAACTAGCCTCCCTTCCCTCTCCCCACCTACTTCCACACCCATTCATCCATGCATACGTTCGCAGAACTTGGAAATGTTAGCCGTCACCTGGTATGTTTGACCACAGAAATAACCTCAAACCTGTATGAAAAATGGGGAGCCTGTTATCCACTTATAATACTCAGGTGAGAATCACTCTTCAGCTGTTGAAATTCCCTGCAGCTTGGTTTGTATCAGTCTCCAATCAGTGTCTTGAAATTTGAAGTTCTACCTTCCAAATCTTCAGCTGCTGGAAGAGATAGCGTGAGCTGTTGGTCCAAAACCTCAGCTCTGAAAACCATTTATTTTAAATTGTCCCTGTTTCATATAGCTCTGCTCCATTATGGAAGACAGGGCTCTTGAGAGAGTTGTTTGCTGCTCTTACCTTCCTGAGCTGTTGTTTTAGCCCTGTTTGTGAATAGATTCTGTCCTTCTTTGTTGCTCAGGATGTTTCCCAGCTGAAGCAGAATGAAACAGGCCAAATTGCTGCTTGTTTCATTGCTCCTAACTGAGGAGGTTGCATGCAGACCTTAATAAATTTTCAGTTGGTGCTTGATTGCAGTTACTGAACTAAAGGTTTTCCAATGAGATGGAAAAGAAAATTTTTAATAAGCAGAACTGCAGAAGCGTTGACATGAGCCAAGGGAGTTCCCTTTGGAAGGCTTCAGCAGCATTTTCATTCTAACAAGGTCAACCTCCCTCTGTCCCCCTGTTATTGTGTAGAGGAAATAATGACAGGAGCCTGCCTTCAGATAGTTTATACTGATCTAGTAAATACTCAGGTTTACATGTTTCCTCTGATGGCTACTATTCCAAATAAACTGAAGGTGACCTCTTCCAGTGCCAGGGTTCTCCATGCATGGTGTTGTTCTGTAATGCTGTGAACAGTGGAGAGTGTTGTTTTCCAGGGCTGGAAATGCAGTTGAGGTGCCCAGTCACCCTTTGTGCTCTCTGCCACTTTGCTGATTCTTGATATGATTCTTTCTGTATCTGCATTATATTCACTGCAGCATCATACCAGTTAACTTCTGACTTACTCCCGTTCGTCGTTTTTCCTTAGGTTTTACTGGCCTTCTGTGTGAGGAGAATATCAACAACTGTGATCCCGATCCTTGCCACCATGGGGAATGCCAAGACGGAATTGATTCATACACATGTGTGTGCAATCCTGGCTACATGGGTGCCATATGCAGTGAGCAGATAGATGAGTGCCACAGCAATCCTTGCCTCCACCAAGGGCGCTGCATCGATCTGGTGAATGGCTACCAGTGCAACTGCTTGCTGGGCACTTCAGGTACATAAATGCACGAATGTGAGGGGTGGATTCTAGCAGAAATCAAGCATTTAATCATTTCTTATATGTGCTCCGGTGTGTGCTAAATTTGCAGACAGAGATAAGCTTATGGTATGAGAGTGTCATTTTCATGTTACTTTTCCTTGCTGAATTTTGGCGTGTTTGTGTGGGTTGCCTGACCCTCACTGGCACTGCAACTGGCCTTGAGGAATTTACTTCCTCTTTACTCCAAAAATTCAAGCGTGCAATAAAAACAGACACAGTGTTCAAAATGGTTTGTTCCTTTGTTTAAACATTTAGCACAAATTCAGGGTCATAGTCAGTCAGTATCCAGTGACTCAGGTGACGCTCCTTGGTGTTGCAGCGCTTCTGCATCATCACCTGTTTAAGTTGCCCCAGTGCATGTGTAACTTCAAGCAGTTGGGATTCTTAATTTGGCTTTTTCTGGGAAATAGTTTCATTACCTTCTTTGTAAGATTTGGCCTCCTTATTCCTCGAACTTTTTTTCCCCTAGGAGTAAACTGTGAAAATAACTTTGATGACTGTGCAAGTAACCCATGCATCCATGGGGACTGTATTGATGGCATTAATCGCTACAACTGTGCCTGCAAACCTGGATTTACAGGTAAATTCAGCTACCCAATAGCTTTGAATTGTTTTGAAGATGGTTATCCGAGTACCCAGGGAAGCTGTTCTTTGCATACTGACTGCAAGGTTTTCAGTTAGTATCTCGATAAGTCCTTCTAATCTTTGAATCTCAGTGTCTTACATTACAGCAAGTTCTACCAAGCAGAAAAACGGCCTAATCTGTGCTGTGAAATGCCATTCTTGTTAGGTAATTACGTCCAATTCATGGTTCTTGGTTTTATAACAAATAAACCCATGTGACTTTGGTTTATTATTTACAGCATCTTTCCAGAGACAGAGGGATTGTGGACAATATAGAGAGGTATTTGATTAGACACTACCTTGGGCTTTGACCATGAACTGTATTTCTCTTTCTGTGAAATCAAAGCATTAACTCAGTGTTCTATTGAGCTGCTCTCCACTCTGAAGTCTCCAGATGAATAACCTGATTTTTTTCAGTACTTTGCTTTCATTGCGTGATCTGTTCCGTTTCCTTTTTAAAGTATAAAATTTATCTGATGCGGTAAAAGCAGGGTTGAGAAAAGAAGCAGTTAGGCATTTTTGGATCCCTGCTTAAAACTGTAAGTCTACATCAGGACTATTTCTGACAACTAAAGCACATCTCAGCACTTTGGGTTTTGAGCCATGTAGGGTAATATGCTTATGAAGTAATTGTTGTAAGGCGGTTGGTACTGTTTATAACAGTTTTCTCATCACGTTTGTTACTGTTTATTACTGAATGATTCTAATTAGAGTAGGTCTGAAATGCATTAGAAATAGCACTAAAACGTTTCATGTGTCTTGTGCTTTTCCCTTGGCGTCTTTCTAAACTTCTGATGCTCCTTCCTTCCTTCCTTTGGCTTTGGCATGGTGGTACTCTTTAGTCCCCAGAACAGGAAGGACTCTTGCCTTTCGCTCTTCTTTGTTGATGGCATACTATATTTGTTATCCCGCTGGACTTCTTACTGTTATGCTGTTAAAAGGATTCAGTAAAATGATGAATTGGCATATTCCAGTGTTTAAAGAGCTGGCTCGTGTGGGGTCTCGTTACTTTGTCCTTTCCTTACGTTAAAAATGCTTTCAACTTACCGCAGCGTTCACTTTGTTTAGCTTTCCAGCTTCACAAGACCTTTTGGTCACTACTTCAAGGATCTTGCAGTCGTAATCAGAGGCAGGCAAAACAGGAAATGGTTTTTTTCAGAGCCCCTTTTGCTCAATAAACCACAAAAAGTGTATTTATTGCAGACAGTTTGGCAGTATTGGTTGTTCAAAGGGTAGTTACTTCAAAGCAGAAGAGCAGAGCTATGACAAGTGGAGCTCAAGAGGTTTGTTGCAAGCATGATGCAGTTGAGTGATTTTTTGCTTTCGTAATCAATATTAACCAATGATTTTTAGTGGAATTCTGTTGAGGTTCTTGAATGGTTTGTAAATACTTGTAGAGTGTAAGTGCTGTTTTCCAGGCACAGAAAAGTGCTGCATCTTTCAGAAATGCTTCTCTTGGCTTGAGTGAAAGCACGGAGGCATGCAAGCTCTGTCCTGCTGCATTGGCTTCACTGAGCTGTGTTCTTGCAGATATGCAAAGCAAATACTTAGTAAGTATTGGTGTTTTTTTTTTCCTAGGCCCACGTTGTAACGTGGACATCGATGAGTGCACATCCAGCCCTTGTCATAACGGTGGAACGTGTATAAATGAAGTGAATGGCTTTCGGTGTGTGTGTCCTGAAGGTTACCACCACCCCCACTGCCAGTCACAGGCAGATGGATGTCTGAGCAACCCCTGTGTGCATGGCAACTGCACACATATTGCTACTGGGTAAGTACTCATTAAACTTATCTGCCGCCTTCTGTATTGATTATTTCTTGCTTTGCCCAGAGTTTCGTCTTGACTTGAGGTTTCTGATTTTTCTTAGATTAGAATCTGTATTTGTCTGCTGCCCATGACATAATCACAGTAAGGTGTAGACCTTCAGTCACCAGCTGCAGTCTGGTGTTTCAACATGGGTTCTTCTGTCCTGTCTTGTATTCTTTGCTGGTTGTAGTGCAGGGTGGACTGCCACCATCTAAAGGGTGGGTTTCATGATTCAAATGAGTGGAGTGAATGCAACTGAAATAAAGAAATGGTTCAAATTAAATATCTGGGAAGCAGCAGCTATCCTATCAAACCCTAAAACACTGATCATGGAGGCTCTCTTTGTTGGCTAGTGCTGTTCTTGCTACCCAAATACTTTATTAAGGAACAAGCTGACAACTTTTGCATTGGGAGATAGAGCAATATTTGACTCAGGACAGTTTGTCCAAGGCTGAGATTTTGTCAGCTTCACTCTTTACTCAGCTTTGCTCAGCTTTACTTCTGTTGCATGCCTGGAAGAAGAAAGAAGAGCTCTCTCTGGCTATTTTGATAGCAGTAGTTGCTTCTGAATCTTCCCATCCAGGAAGACCAAATGTTGATTTCAGGAGACCTAAATCAGGCGTCTTTTTGGTAATGCTAAGTCTGGGAGCACAGGATCTGAGGAGACAACAGTTTTGGGGAGGTTTTGTTTGTGAAGGTTCTCAACTATACATGGAGTAGCTGTGTGTCCCAAATATGTGTTGTGTCCCGGGAAGTGTTGTCAGCACTTGGGCAAGGAAGTGATTTACCACGGTGGGTAGGTCTGTAGGGGAAGATTCAGCACTTTCCTGGGAGCTGGCAGGAAAGCTGCCTTTATTGCTAATTCAGCCTCTGTGTAAGTTTGGGAAACAAATGTTTTGGTTCATCTTGTCTGTCATCTGTCACATTTATGCTCATGTACACCTCACACTGTGTGCCAGATAAAAGAAGTCATGTTTGCAGGACAGGGAGAGAGGACAGTGTGTGTTGTATGGCCTGAGTCCAGGGTGATTCACCAAGTCCTTGGTTCTACGTCACATGGGTGGAGAGTGCTCTACTTCAGATTTTGAAACGTGATGGAGAAGATTGCTCCTGCTCCCAGCCAGCTGTTGTATTAAATCAGTCTAGTTATCTTTGGAACCTATTGTTCCCCTCCACTTTTTGTTTTAATCTTTTTTGTTTTCTGTCTTTGTTTGAATATGTTGAGATGGTCTTATCAAAGCAGAAACATATTGCTGGTTGACTGAGCACTTTGTGAAAACTGTAATGGAGGGAAGTGTGGTTTTAAGGGAGGGTTTATTTTCTGTATTTTCAAAACTGTACAGCTGGAGTAAGCAATCCAAATGTAACTTAGGGGTCTTCTGCTTTTCTCTCCAAAACTAATCTGCTGGAGAAACTGATAGAGTTATTTCAGAATACTCTAAAATTACTGCTGTTTTGCCTTTCAAGGTACAAGTGTGTCTGCGACCCAGGCTGGATAGGAGATTACTGTTCCACAGAAGGGAATGAATGTAAATCAAACCCATGCCAGAACGGAGGAACTTGTGAAGATCTGTTGAATGGATATAGATGTAGCTGCAGGAAAGGATTCAAAGGTGAAAATTCAGAGAAAACTTTGTTATCTTTTTCCTTGTCACTTCATTGCACCCTTAATGTAATTGCTTTTTATTAAACTTCATGGAAATAGGAATCAAGATGGGAAATGCCGTGGCTGTATGAAGTTAAGTTAGTCAGTTCATATAGACATGATACAGTAGTAAAATACTTGGTAAGATCATATTTAAGCCTTGTTTGGACTCATTAAGAAGTGTTCTGTTGGAAGCTTAGCTTAATTTTCTTTGCAAATTATGAAAATTATATAAATTCACTGAGAATTGGAGGGGCATTAAACTCAAAGTTACCATGTCTGCTGTCTGCACTGAGCCCATGAGGAGTGCTCTGCTCTCCTTTTCCTTCTGCTGAGATTTTTCAAATGTGGCAATGCTGGCAAAATGTCCACTGCTGTGTGGGATAAACGTGTAAGTTACAATCTCTTTGTTCATTCTTCCAAGAAGCGCCAAGCTCTTAGCAGCATACTCTTCTGTTTTTTCCCCTTCTGCTCTCCAGGTGTGAACTGCCAGGTGGTGGTTTCTCCTTGTTCCCCTGATCCTTGTGAGAACTCAGGAATTTGCCAAGAATCTCCTGACTCTGAAGGCTACACCTGCCAGTGTGCCCCTGGCTGGGAAGGTAACGTGGATGGGGAACATGCTGTACTTGGAGTTGCTGAGCAGTGTTGGCGTTGAGCCTCGTGATCGTTGCCTTATGTCTTACTTCTGGGCTCTCCGTGTTTCAGGGGAGAGATGTACGGTGGATATTGATGAATGTCTCTCCAAGCCCTGCAAAAATCATGCTCTGTGCCATAATATTCAAGGCAGTTACCTGTGTGAATGTCGGCCTGGCTTCACTGGAGGAGACTGTGACAGTAATGTCGATGACTGCCTTTCAAGTGAGTATCAGCAGTTTGCTTTGTGTTGTCCAGTTTTTCCTGGAAGTAATTTTGCTGTCATTTTAAAAACTGCTGTTTGGCAGATACTGAGAGGTCTTTTATAATCTCTTGCCAAAAGGAAAAAAACCCCAAACCTCAGCTTTGTAAGACTTGCATGTTTGAGGCAGTCAAAATCCATCACATTCAGCTGCTAGAAATGGACTACAGTGATACAACTGATAGCAGTTGTTGTTCCCAGATTCTTAACTTGAAAAGGTCCTTAGAGTTTTACATACTTTAATGAGAAGCACTGTTAAATGAAGAATTATATTTGCCTGAAATTTTAATACATCAAGTTGAAGTATCACTGCAGGGCTTACCTATATTTCTACGTTAAGCTTGATTGAGGTGTGGTGGGAACCTGGGGTACAGCAGTCTTTCCTGAACAGTCTCTGTCTGACATTAATAATCTTGAAAGAGCGGGTCCTGTTGCAGTTCCATATTTGAAAACAAATTAAGCAGCAGGAAGATATCAGTTGCAGGAGGGTAGCCCATACACTGGTGAGTACTGAAATGGGTTAAATTGCAAGAAAACAAGTGTTCATCTCATGCCCTTAACACTGCTGTTTACAAGAGAAATCAAATACATAGTAGCTTTTTTTTCTTGCTGGGCATATTCTATATCATCATCAGATAAAATCAAAGAGAAGTGTCATGTGTTTAAAAGTTCATCTGTTACTATTTGAAAAATGCTTTATCAAACCCTGGGGGAGTTCGTGACATTGTAATTTTTTGGTGGGCTGGCTCTTTAAAAAAACCCAGCCAAACTAAACAAACAAAAACCCCCAAACAACCACCCAAAACCAAAAAAACGCTATTTTTTACTAGATTAGCTTAAAACCAAACTGAAGTCTTAGAGACTTTAGGTATGAATTTGGCAAACTGTCTTTTGCATTGAAAAAGAAATGTAAATTTGTGACTGCTGTAGAGAAGGATCCAAACGAGTCTGTTAGCAAAAGTTACCGTGGGAGCCCCCAGAGCAGCACTGCTGAAAGATCTTCTAAGACATCTGGCTCAGCCTCAGCTTTTGATTCCTTTTTTTCTGAGCAAACAGGTACAGTACAAAAAATGTCATGGTGCCGTGACCCAGAGCTTTGCTTACTGAAGCCAACAAAATTATTGCCTGTCCTGTTAGTTTTCATGTGGGTGTCTGAAGATAAAAACATTTTCAAAGTGTTCATCTTTCTCTCTCGAACAGCTGGGCCATCTCTCTCTACTCCTAAGTGTTCTGAGAGCTGTGAGATTCACCCCGTGCTGTCTGTTAGGCAGCACACCCGTGAGGCTGAAGAAGCATTTCAAATTACTGCCACAGCTGATTTCATTTAGCATAACAAAAACCTTCCACGCCTTGAGCCAAATGTCTTTAATCTATGAAGCAAACAAACGCTCCAAAAACAGGAACTTATTGAAAAGTTGATACCCGAGTCATCTTCTGTCAGTAAATGTGTGGCACAGAGAATTAATGCACAGCTTTTGGCTTCACTCATACATGGGTGACTGCCACAGACACAACATTTTATAGCTGCCAGGGGTCTCACTTTGAATGTGCTTTTTCTCTGCAGTAGTCAAATGACCTTTAAATGGATGCAGGTGTGTCTCATAACACAAATTTTTATCATGTGAGCGTATTTCTCAGACAATAAATGAGCTTTCACATTTCTTTTCTTCGTTTCCCAGTGAACAAAATAATCTTGTACTTATGTTAAACTGCAGATTTTTGGTGGAGTCTATTTGCATTTTCACTTTCATATTTTAGTAGTACTTAAAAATAATCATAAATTCAAAATAAGGCTCAGTAATCTATTTTTCATCCCCCCTCCTGACTCTGTTTTTCCTCCCCCCTCCCAGTTTCCCTCTCTGCCTTCATATACTAGGCTTTGGTCTGTGGAATGCAGAGTAGAAAAGGAATCTGGCTTCAGGAATGTGGGTCTTAAATCCAAAAGTGGAAGGAGCAAAGCAGGAAGAAACTACTGAATGGCAGAAATCTTTCAGGCAAATCGGTCCTTGTGGAAGTAGAAGGAATACAGTAGTAGGGGGTGGCTTAAGACCTAGAAGTGGTGGCATGCAAGTAGCAAGAGTATGGTAGGAATAAAGAAAATGTCAAGAAATGCAGAGGTGAGGGGAATCCAAGCTTTCCTGCCAGCCTTTCCCCAGTCAGTCTTTGATACTGGGAAAAATGTTAAGTGCTCAGTCATGTATAATTGCTCATATATATGCTAATGTACACTTACACATTGGATTTGACTGGACTGTTTTCATGCAAAAAATTAAGCACACAAGTTCTCTCGTGTGTTGAGCAGTGTCTGGAAAAGAGACAATGTGCTAAGTTCTCTTATGAATAAAACTTGGTAAGGAAGAAGAAACAGTTGCTGTGCTGTTTTCATTGTCTTAATCAGTAGGCATCTGTCAAAAAAGCAGAGTTTGAATTTTAAACTGAGAGACTTTGGGTCTGGTTTCATTGGTTTTGGTTGAACAAATTGCAGCAGAGAAACCTTCAGACCCTGAAGCTTGGCCTTGATCCATACCTTCTTGTGAATTCATTATTGATAATGCTTTGCAGTTATATATTCCATAAAGTGGCTCAGAAAAACTTGTCAGTAGTCTGTCACACCCTGGCATCTATGATTTTTTGTTTGTTTGTTTGTTTGTTTGTTTGTTTTTGTTAGAAGCAACTACTCTAGATCTGGCCTTTCACTGTTACCCACTTTAACACTCACTGTGATGCTTCTGTCTCAGATCCCTGCCAAAACGGAGCTTCGTGTGTGGATGGGATAAACTCCTTCTCGTGCATCTGCCTCCCTGGATTTCATGGAGATAAATGTCAAACAGACACCAATGAATGTCTGAGTGAGCCGTGCAGGAACGGGGGCACGTGCACCCACTACGTCAACAGCTACACCTGCAAGTGTCCCCCTGGGTTTGAGGGAACCAACTGCGAGAACAACATCGACGAATGCACTGAGAGGTGAGGGGACCTCACGGTGCTGCAGGGCCAGGGAGCTGCACACTGTGTGCTCATACCTTGAAGCCAGTCCTACTCAGAAGCAGTTCTTAACAATGAGGATCTGTTTTCCTGCCCCTGTTCACAGACACAGTTGTGATTCATGCAAGGAAAGCTTGTTTAGCTGAAACACAGTTGCCCATCAGATTTGATCTTCGGTTTCTTCTAATGTTGTTCTAGTTAGAAGCTTAGTTCCATTATAGGACAAATATGATATGTTTAACCAAAGTTAAAAAACAGGTTAGGTGCTAGCTTATTACAATATAAATAATTTATATTTCTATAATAATTTATATTTCTTATAGGGGAGGGGAAATAATTGATTGGTTATGAATGGTTACTGTGTTGAGAAATACAAAAGCTACAAAAGTGGAAGTGATGGCCAACTCTTAGAAAGACAGGAAAAATAAATTAGTCCTAAATTGAGTTATTGACAACAAATAATATGAAGAAGCAACCGGGAGAAACACTAAATCCCCAAATTCTGCACTGGAAGGATTTAATCATCAGAGATCTTTTAATGCTCACAAACTGGATGTGGTTTAGCAGCGCTGAGATAAAACCTGAGGTCATTCTAAAGGGGGAGGTGTGGAACTGAGCTGAAAAGCTCAGCAGCTGGTCCTTATATAAATGGTTCATGTGGTAGTTTTAAAAGCTCTTTGAGAGTTAACCCTGAGATTCCATCATCTGCCTCCATATTTATTTTAAGCTTCGTTAGGATTGATGTAAGTAACTTCAGATTCTCAAATGGAAACAATTTCTAATAAAGCTTGAAATAGTTAGAAAAGATAATTAAAAAGTAGTCTGTTGTAGTCTAGTTACCAGAGACAAATTGCCTAAATGCAAAGCTCCTGGTATTCCCATGTATTTTCTGCATACCTAGAAAAGATCTTTCTTATGTTTTATAAAATTGCATTTGTGGGAGAGGAAGTATTTTAATATCTTTTTCTTAAGAACAGGATTGTGTCACTGATGAGGGTGTGTTTAATTTGCACAACAGTTGTTCAATCGAGTGAAGTATGCTGGGTGTTTTAGCAGAACGCCTGGCTCTTCCTTGAGGTTCATCCTGTTCTTGTTTTTGTTATCAGTCAGGACAGAAACCAGTCTTGCAGGTATGAATTAAGGATGTAGCAATTTTCAACGCTCTGCCAAGCTAAACCAGTCACACCTTCTCAACCAAAATTACTGGGCTATACTTAAGAGCGCCGTGGTGGTTGGCTAATTTGAATTTGGTTCAAATAGTTCTTCCGTGTCTTGTGTGAGAAGCTGCCTGTGAGAGAGTGCCACCTCCTTTGGGAGACACGTACCTGGTTTCAGTGAAACACACAAAGTGATTGACAGTTCCTCTGTCTTCCTTGCTTTGGCATGAATGTAAACAGCAGTTTGTGCTCCCTGTAAAGCAGAATTCAGCCTGTAAGACAAAGGAAGTCAGAATTTAGATACTTAAAGCTTGCACTCTTGCACTGGGAGTTCAAGGAGATGAGTCAGTGGCTTCCCTCATGGAAATACCCTTTGACAGTGCACAAAGCAGATAACAATCATGAATTTGGTTTGGGTACTTTATCAAACTGATTATCTTGAGTCTGATCTAGGGTTATACTCAGAGGAGCAGGAGTTTCTTTGGAAGGAAAATGGAGTCAACTTTGCATGAGGCATCACTACTCCTAACTTTCCCAGTCACTTCTCCCTAGGACACCTAATCTGGCAGAATTTCTTATGATTAGAAGATTGAGGGGAGGGGGGATAATTCCTTTGATCTGAAATCTGCCAAAGCATGTATGAGTAGTTTTACAAACCAGGACTTAAGGTTCTCATGAGAAGAAGAGGAAGGGATTTAGCAATACCAATACTTTCACATAATTTCAATAAAGAACATGCTTGTGTTTTGCATGTTGTACAAACTTTTTCCTTGAGAAAACATACCTCTGACTCCTTTGAAGCTTTTAAAAAGGGCCAATTGTTTTGTTTCTCATAATTTGTAATACAATTGTAATTTGTAATAAAATTTATCAGTTGAGCAAGCCACACTCAGTACTGTTTGTGGTCACACTGAAGCTGGGAAGATTTCATTAAATGAGTTGCATCCATCACTAATGGCTCAGTAAAACCCTGCTTTACTTTCTTTGCCTGCTGAGATAAAAGTCGGTGAGCTGGAGTCTCCTTGGATTGCTGTTATCTGATTTATGCTTCTTCAGAAGAAACTTAGCAGCGGTCAGAACATCCTGTTATCTGGTTTTCTCTCTTATTTCACTCATGTTTATGGCTGTGAGCTAATTGCATTTTGTCTCAGCTTACCATTCTTCCCCCTCTCTTGCAGCTCCTGTTTCAATGGAGGCACTTGTGTGGACGGAATCAATTCCTTCACCTGCCAGTGTCCGGTGGGGTTTACGGGACCCTTCTGCCTCACGGAAATCAATGAGTGTGATTCCCATCCTTGCCTGAACAGGGGCACTTGCGTGGACAGCCTGGGCACGTACCGATGTATATGTCCCTTGGGTTACACTGGCAAGAACTGCAAGGTGGGTGAGGTTTTGCTGCCTGTCTTGCACTGTTGTTTGAGCTGTCCGACAGAAGAAGTGACGGGGATAGATCTGAGGTATGAAACAAGGCAGAGCTCTTGTTCTCTCTGTTCTAGTAAGAGGTGCTTGGCCCATGAGTTGCCCCTGTTCGAAACTGGAAATCGTAGAATGGGTTGGAAGGGACCTCAAAGGTCATCTGATTCCAACCCTGCTACCACGTGTGCCTGTTCACAGGGAGGATCAAAATGTTTGGTTATTTACGAGGACAGGTATCACTGGAACTTTCTAGATTAGTTTTCTTCTTAAATGGAAAGCAGCTTTTAGCTTTGCAAATGGCTGCATTTCATTTGAAGCATAAAATTGTCCTGATTGAAGACAAGAGCCATGCATTTAAAAAAAAAAAACACCAAACAAGCACAAAACAAAAAGCAGACTATCAGTCTGATTAGCAGGACTTTAATTTAACTGGTTCATTTTTTTACAGGGAGATGTAGTTAATCAGGGTTGATTGTACATTATTTTTTTTTTCATAAGCCAGAAAATGTTTTGGGGCAGTAAATGACATGATTGTCCTGTTCACAGCCTCACTAAAAATCTCTACCCTTACTTGCACACTAAAGTTCAGGCAATTTACTGGTTTCCACAGTTGAGCATGGGAGCTGCAAACCCTGTATACTGTAAATGACTGACCAGTACCTATTAAAAACTCTAAACTTGGCGTATCACAGTGGAAACAGAATGCTGTTTCTCAAATCAGAGTTCTTTCTTTAGTTTCCATTCTTATCAAAACAGCAAGAATGATTTGAGACTATTTCTACTTTTGGAACAGTAAACACTATATTGGCTTCCTTCACCAGCAGTCTTAAGTGCTGCCATTTAAAAAAGAATTGGTGAATTTCTTAAATTACTGGAAAACACGACAATTTTGTAAGAATTTTGCAACTCTCTTTTGTGCCAACAAGTCTTTGTAAAGCAGTGAGTGTTGGAAAGAAGCATTTTAGTGGCAGTGGGGGAGGTGCTTTTCCAGAAGTATGTTGCTAGACATTAAATTGTCAGGTCTGCTTCTAGGTATTGCTAATGGAGGAAGTGAATGCAAAGTAATGAAGTGATATAAAAAAGCAACCCCTCTGCTACCCTAATTATGCATTCCAGGCACACCACTTAAACCTCATTGGGAGAATTAGCATTGAGAGTGATCCTGAAGTACTGTGAAGTTCAGTAGTTCCTCTCCTGTTATGTTTGCTTTGTTTTTACTTGAGAAAAGGATTAATGTTCCTGTCCCCAAATTAAATCGTGGATTCTCAGAAAGTCTGCTTTATGTTCGGAGAAGCCTGATCGTAATGTATTACTCATTTTATACAAGGAATCAGAACTTTCTGAATTTATAAGTACTACTCAAAGCTCTATTGCAGAGATTAATAGATTACAGCTACACAGTAGTTCTTGTCTTAGTGGTAAACTGGCTTGACCTAATTAGCAAAGCTAAATAAGCAGCACAAAATCAGACAAAGATTCATAAGTTTTAGAATTTGCATGTAAAACAGTCAGTTACTCATTACAAATGCAGAGGCTCAGTGTTTTTTCTTCTTCACGCTCAACTACATGTGATAAAACTTAATTCCAAGTTTCTTTTTGGTTGCCTGTGAAAGCACAGATTTTTTTACTTTAATCTTTGTGAGGAGACAGTTTGCATCTGAAAAGCAGAACTTTCTGCAATTGAAATTGCATTTTACAGCCAAAATTCAGTACTACCCGCTTAAAAAACCTCATCTTTCCCTCAAGTCAGCTTGAAGTGAATCAAATAGCTGTATTAATTTGAAGATGAAGTGCTTAAAAAGGAAATTATGGTTAGTGACTGGTTTATGTTACATCAGATAGAGTTATTTTGGGTCTTTACTCCACTTTCATATGATGATTTACTGAGTTCTAGGCTCTTTGTTTGGAAACCTGTTATTTATACAAGGAATCAAGAAAAGCAGTAGACTTTAGCCCATCTTCAGTTCATAAAACTGTTGTGGGGTTTCAGCTGAATCCCAGAAGACAGAAAAATTCAGACCATACTAGAGCAAATGAGGCCAAAAGCGGGTATGGTAAGCTCATGATAAAAAGGAAGAGCAAAGACGAAAATGTGGAACACATCTGTCGTCTTCAAAAGGCAGTGAAGATAGGGAGAGTATGGGAAGAGACACCTGTTACTCTTGGTAGCTGGAAGCCTCCTGCTAATGTGAAACTAGAGGCCTAGTCTGAGATAAAACTGAATTTTCTCAAACCCAGCCAGCCCAGGATCCATCTCCATAGGAAGGTGTGAGGATCAGCTTACTCTTGAAATAATGTTGCCATCTGGGGTTTACTCCTGTGTGCATTTGCACTTTCCGATGGGTGTGAGATTGCTAGTGAAGCACCTGGCTTAGACTTGGGAAGTACTGTCCCGTTCTTTCCAGTGCCACGTGGAACCAGTATTGCAGACCTTCCTTCCTTTGTGTCTTGAACTTTTTCTCTGAGTAGTGTTTCCTCCTGTGCCACATGTCATGTGTTTTGTTTTTTTATTTCTTTGCAGACACTTATGGATCTGTGCAGCAAGTCTCCCTGTAAGAATAAAGGCACGTGTGTCCAGACTCTGGCCCAGACTCGCTGTGTCTGTCCGTCTGGCTGGACTGGCGCTTACTGCGATGTGCCCAATGTCTCGTGTCAGGTGGCAGCTTCACAAAGAGGTAAATGAGCATCCTCTGTGCTTTAATTGAAAACATTTCTCCATGCATCGTTAAATCTGCGCCTCCTTCCCCCCTACACCTGTGGACAGACACAGCATGCACCGGAAATCCCAGAGAGCTTTGTCTCTAGGTGGTTGATCACAGTCACTTCTAAAGTAAAATACTCTGAGCAAGGTTGTGTTTGTTACACCTTGTAACTCATGATCTATGTAGGTATTTTTGTAGAAAACACTGGCTTCCAAGTGCACTGTTTAGCTGTATAGGTTATACCATGCTCCCCAAAGTAGTAAATTTCTGCTTTAGGTGATGTGCATATGAAAGATTTGGTTAAAGTGAATTTTGTCCAGGAACGTGACTTGTAGCCCAGGCAGATGGACAGTGTCATGCCATTTTTTGTCCAGGAAATCCAAACAAGTAGATTCAGTGTCAAAGGAGAAGGGTGTCAGCCTCCCATACCTTTTGCAGACATTCTAGGTACAAATATTGAACCTTTGTATAGGAGCAGTAGTGCTTCAGATGCATATTCACCAGCCAGTGATAAAAGAATACAGCAATACAAATACTTCATGGCAGTGTTGGTGCCCATGATCCAATGAGGACAAAGCAGTGACTTCACTTGGAAGCCAATTTTGGTTCTGATCCACTATAATTTAAAGAGTAACTCTCCAATTTTTAAGGTTCAGCTTTTCAGTTTGTTAGGTCTAGCCATATTCATTCTTGGCTGAGCTACCAGCACTGACAGCAAGTGTGTTTTATGTGTTTGCTCACTTTATTTAACTTCGTTTCAGGAGTCCCAGTGGACCAGTTGTGCCAGCACTCTGGTCATTGCCTCAATGTTGGAAACACACACCACTGTCAGTGCCAGGTGGGTTACACGGGCAGCTACTGTGAAGTGCAGCTGAATGAGTGTGACTCCAGCCCCTGCCAGAACGGAGCTACCTGCCGGGATCACCTGGGTGGATACCAGTGCGAGGTAAGGCATGGTGGTTTAGTAGGAAGAGGTCTGAATACTTAGGGCATTGTAATGCAAGGGAATCGAAAGAAATCAGAAGCACATGCAAGTGGTAGAATAGCTTCCAAAGAGGGGATGGAGGCAACTTGCACTTGGAAGAAATTTTTAATTTGGCTGTAGCAGAAGCAGTGCTCCTGAGAGGTTTTTAAGAGTGAAATAAGAGATATGATTATAAGGAGCTGTGGTTGCTGGGCATTTGAACTCTTCATCTCATTGGAGGTGGAGTTCTTACCTGGAAAGACTTTTTGCCTGAGTCGTAGTTTATATTAAAATACATTATTATGTATTTTAAATTATAAAAATATAAATTTAATTATATTATATATATTATATATATAATATATATAATAATATATATTATATTATATATATATATAAATATAAATTTAATTATATTAAAATGCATTAAAGGAATATTCTATTCTCCCTGTTGGATGGGCAAAGTATCCCTTGCCTCTCAGGGTGGGAAGTGCCTTCCACTGCTGTTTCTTACAGCTAATGCAGAGAGCAGTGTAGGCCATGAGATTATGGAATATTAACCTTCCCAAGCCTTTCAGAATGGTAGAACACCTTGGAAGCTCGTGCCCAGAGGGAAAGGATGAGTTTTATGTAAACCTTAAACCAAAACTACTAAGACAATCTCAGTGCTAAAGGGTATCAGGATTTGATTGCTCTGTTTTGCAGCAAAGCCACTCGAATTCAAACATGCAGAGTGCTGTTGAGTGTCACATGGCCGAGTTGTGTGCTTAAGCTGCTGGCTGTGCAGCCCTTGAGATCACTTGCAGTTGTTTAGCTACAAAGGCACTCCTAATCTATCCCATTGAGGGCTCATTTTGTCTGTGTTAGCCTTTCTCAGATGTCTACTAATATATCTTTTAGGAGATTATTCACACTTATTTCTATACTGGCAGTGTGTGGCTGGATACCAGGGTGTCAACTGCGAATATGAAGTGGATGAGTGCCAGTTTCAGCCCTGCCAGAACGGAGGGACATGTATCGACCTTGTCAATCATTTCAAGTGCTCCTGTCCACCAGGAACTCGAGGTATGAAGCTCAGCAATTAAGTGAATATTACAAGAGTGAATTTTCCTTTCTGGCCACTGGTTTCGTGGCACAGAGTCTAAAGGGAATGCATTATGTTCTTTGAAGAATGTTCCCAAAGTACACCGAATCCCTTGAGATACATATTTTCTCTTTAAAAATAAATGCTGCTTTTTCCCCCTTTTTTTTTTCTTTTAAAGGAATAGGTCATGGCAGTGTCCTTTGGGAATGTATGATCCATCTCTGGCAATGGGGATGGACGAGATTACCATTAAGGTCTCTTCCAACCCTGTCTGTTTTGATATAGTAAATCCAAGGTTTCTTTTTTTGCTAAGATGCTATGAAATAGACAGGAAATGTGCTTAGTTCTCTCGTAATTTCCATTTTCCTTTACTTTTTTAAATTTTTGCCCTGTATTGTCCTCTCTCCTGGAGTCTTTTGTGGAAAAGAAGTTCAGTGCCTCTAGGCTGCCTTAAACTATTTCAGCAAATTCGAGCTCTTTCATTAAAAGCTACTTTAAAAATAAAAAAAAAAATAGTCCACAGTCCTATATTGGTAATTTTCAGTAAGTAAGATTCCACAGCCTGGTTAATGTTGTGTTTCTTGAAACCTAACCTTTCACTTCCATGTTATATCTGACCTGATGTCCCTGACTTTTACCTTTGAAAATATTCAGGATTGCACGTTTTAACCCATTGGTAAATGCTTTCTAACTTGACTTTTTTCCTTAGGTTTACTTTTCAAGTCAGTTAAAAATTTTACATATCTCTGAACTTACTCTTTCTTTCTGAAGTGTGTCATCTCAGTGTAGGCAAAATCTTAAGCTGTGTGTCAGAACTTGATTGATAAAGTAAATATAAGTAAAATTATAAAACCTAATATATTTGCCTCCTGCGCACGCATAGTACTGGTTCATTCACTTTAGTGTGACTGTCAGCACATCTCCCAGTCTGAATGAGTCTTTATTTCATTGTAAATCATTACATTAGTAATTCTTTATATATTGTTCTTAATTTTTTCCTTCAGTTTAAAAAAAAAAGAAAAAAAACCAAAAATCGAGCTACTTATGTCACTACATCGAAGTTTGTATGTATGTACTGGTATCTGCATTGCCTGAATTTCTGTGTTGTACTAAATCCCCCACCCTCCTTTGAGAGGTTCTGAGTGTACTATTTTTAATCTTTCAGCCTTTATTTGTTGAGATTAATTACTTTTTGGATGTGACAGTTTTTTTCCAGTAAGTGAAAGGAACTGGAGCAGATTGATACAATTACTCAGGATAGTAAGACTTAGCTTTTGTCCCTGGCCTAGTTTGAAATTAACACCTTACTGCTGCCAGTATAAGCATCCTCCATATTTAGGTGAATGATTTTTACTTGCTCTGGTTGAATCAACAGTATTAACAGACAAAAGTACTTGCTCAGCTTACCCTCTCTGTCCCTTTGTATCTGTTACACTGTGCAGTGAAGGCAAAACCAGTACCAGACCTTTTCTTTTGGAAGGGAACCCTGTAGGGAGGAGAAACTGCCCTCCCTAGCCAGTGGTGAGGGTTTACTGTAGGTCCCTAGAATCCAAACTGCAGGAATCAGTGGTTTTTTGTAGGTTTGGTGTTGCTTGTTTTAATGCTGTTGCTACAAACGCTCTTTGCCCAGTTTCAGGGTTACCTGAAGTTAAGTGCCTGGTGGCAGCTCACAGCCTTTCAAGGACAGCACAGGGCTTTTGGGCTGTGCTCAGTCACAGGGCTAAACTGAGTGCATCTTTTTTGGGTTTGATTTGGTTTTGTGTTTTTAATTAGGCCCTTAAATTAATTCAAGTATGAAAGCTGCTAAATACCAGTATGGCCTAGCATTGAGGACAGCCTGGATCTAAAACACATGCTCCCTAGGCCTGATCCGAGGCTGTCTGTCTGCAGAGGGTCTGCAATGCATTAAGATGGGATCTTTATCTGTTTGTTTCAGGGACTGTTTGTGACATGGTCTTGAAACTTGAGGAGCAGTGTAGGAAAGGAGGCCATGGCACTGTATCCTCAAATTGTCCCTCTTTACTGTCCTGACAGGCCGTTTCTGTGAGGAGAATGTGGATGACTGCATTTCAGACTCAGGAGTACCCCGCTGCTTTAATGGAGGGCAGTGCATTGACCAGATTGGGAGCTACAGCTGCCTTTGTCCCCAAGGCTTTGCAGGCGAGCGATGCGAGGGAGATATCAACGAGTGCCTCTCTAATCCCTGTAACCCTCGTGGAAGTCTGGACTGTGTCCAGCTGACAAACGATTATAGGTGCATCTGTCGTAGTGCTTTTACGGGTGAGTAGTCATAAACATGCTATCAATTTCATTGTAGTATCTTGAAAAATGATAATTCTTTCCCTCTCTGGCAGTAGTGTTATCTAGTCATTTCACTTTACAGTATCTTTTGTTTTCCTACACCATGCTTCAGTTTTTAAACCAGTCTTTGTTTTAAAACTTCTAAGAAATTTGGCTTCCAGAACTGTCTCAGACAAAGGAATCTCCTGAGACACTTGGCTGCCAGAACTTTTTTTTCTATGGTACTTTTCTCTCCTTCATAATTTCACATTTCTAGTATTGGAAGTGTAACTGTTCATGTGTCACCTCCTCCATGGCTTTTCCTTTTGCAAAGCAGCATATGGTTTTTCTCTATAAATCAGTGTCATGGTATCCATAATTAGCTTTTGGCCTCCTTTTCTATTCCTCGCCCCCTTTTCTTCTTTACATTGCTGATGTGGTCAGGATGGAATACTCTGCATAGACAGGCGGGACATTCCTAGCTTAGTGATCCTTCCACAATCCAACTTTGAGTCACAACTTTGCAAGAATTTCACACTGTGCAGACTTATGTCTCACTCTCTCTAGATCTCTTCTTTGTTAGTATTGCTGCTGTTCTGCTTTCTGCCTCCCACTGGGCTTAAGTTTGGTCTAATAGTCTCCAGATGTGTCTTAACTTTCAGCTTTCCATTTTCTATGTCAGTTTAACTTCCTATGTATTCAGTTTTCCTCCATTAAAACCTTTCACTTTCCCTGCTTACCAATGACCTCTGCATGCTTTACCTTATTTTTTCTTACAATTTAAAGATGCTGTGATTTTCCACTAAATTTGTGAGCTTCAGATGTAAAGAAATCCCAAAGACATACATTTGAAGAATTCGTGTAGTAGTTTTTGAAAGCATTACCTAGACTGACAAAAGAAGTTCCTAAAAGAGCAGCGTGTGAGAGGAGTGGTGCTGGTGGGACTCTGATGCAGGTCATCAGATAGGATTATATTCAAGCCTATCTGTTAAGCTTGCTTTTATTAATTATGCCTCATGTTGCTTCTGGCTCTCATGGAAGGGTTGCTGGAACTTGCGGTGTGGGGAATGCAGACCTGCTGCACCCCAGGAGGAGCAAGGAGAGCTGCTATGTCTCAGACATGAAATCTGTCTGGAAATGTTCGGCACAGAGGGGGAGGATGCTTCCTCCTCTAGCTGTCTGTCCTCTGCACATTCCACATTGACCCTTCTGCCTGGGACGGGACGGGCAGCTTTGCTGTGGTTTATGACTGAGGATGCCAGGACTCTGTGGGCCATCCTGCCCTGTCTGCTGCTGTCTGCAAGCAGCCTTGGCTGCACATGTCTGGAGACTTCTATTAATGTTTTCCTTGGGGGTCCAAGTCATACTTAGGTCATCCTCATTTTTAAAACTCTGTTGTCAGAGTTTGACTGTGGAAGCTGCTGCAAAGCTGGTCAGTGCAGTAAGACCTCCATCTGGCTGATGGAGACTCTGCTTGCTTCTCCTGTTCACTCATGTTGCATCTGGTGCTGAGGGTTGTTCATCATTTTAGAGTGTGACTTGCCCTCACTGAGCATCTCCCAAAAAGTAAATAAGACCTAGGAACCCCCAAACTGGTGTGGTGCATCACTTTCAGCCTTTGTGCATGGTTGACTTGGAAGTGGCAGCAGCAAGTTCTTTGTGCTTTGTTGTGCGTGTTCTCAAGGAGACAGACAAGGACAGCTGTCTCCAAATACACTTTGTGGATTCTGGGGTTGCGCCTTCCTCTACCACTGCTTAGGCACCTACTTAGGGAGCATGTGTTATCAGAAGAGATGCTCCCTACCTCTTTGGAGGGGAAGGTCTCACTGGAGTGCTCCACTTGCTGGCCATTCATGGGAGTGTTTTGCTTTGTGATGGCTTTTTGATGTGCGCAAACACACATTTCTCTGCTCTCTTCTCCCTGTGTCTGCATCTCAGGTCGTCACTGTGAGAGTGTAATAGATGTGTGTCCCCGGAAGCCTTGCCAGAACGGCGGGACCTGTGCTGTTGCCAGCAATATGCCGGATGGGTTCATCTGCCAGTGTCCTCCGGTAAGCACCGTACCCTGAGACTGGATTGCCTGCCTCGGCTGTAGAACTCTCTGGCTACAGTCTCACTAGTTTCACTGGTTCACTGTAGATGAAGATTGTCTTTTCTGTACCACTTGCAAAGCTGTGTCTTTGGACACACTTTAACCCACATCCTTTAGTTTATCTACTCAGCTGGGGAACCCAGGGCTTTCAGGTGCCCTAGGAAAGCGATGCAGCCAGTTGTTACCCCAGAAAAGTCTGCTGTTGAGGCATGATATCTGGCTTTTCTGTCTTAAACCTAGCATTAAGTTCTGATAATTCTTTTGCTGTCCTGTGTTTTCTGTGCTTACTGCAAGACTCCCCTTGTTCGTGGCTCTTCTAAGCTCATTTCAAAATGTAATTTCCTAGTTTATCCTTGAGGTTAGGTCCAGAAAGTCATGGCTCCTGCAATGAGGCTACAGGAGTTACAGGGGAGAAAGAGTTTGCATATGACACCTTGCCTCCAGCCCTCAGAGCATTGAAGAATAAGTTTGTGAGACTGATTGTTTTGCCTTTCCCCCCCACATAGGGTTATTCTGGAGCAAAATGTGAGTTCAGCAGCCACAGTACCTGTGGGCAAGTGAAATGCAAGAAGGGGGAGCAGTGCATCCAGACATCGTCTGGTCCACGGTGCTATTGCCCCAAGCTGTCTGTGGGAGAGGAATGCCAGACAAACACGGGTTGTGCCAGTGCCCCCTGCCAGAATGGTGGGAGCTGCCACCCTCATTCTCAGCCTCCTTACTATTACTGTCAGTGCCCTGTCCACACCCAGGGCAGCCAGTGTGAACAGCCCGTAACTTTCAGCCCGGAGCCCCGAGGATGTTTGGATTCCCAGTGTGCAGAAAAAGCAAGAGATGGCTATTGTGATGAAGACTGTAACACTCATGCATGCCAGTGGGATGGAGGCGACTGCTCCCTGACAATGGAAGATCCTTGGGCCAACTGCTCCTCCTCATTGCGCTGCTGGATGCTCTTCAATGGACAGTGTGACGAGTTCTGCAACACACCCGAGTGCCTGTTTGACAACTTTGAGTGTCAGCCAAATAGCAGAACATGCAAGTAAGGCTTGATCCTGAGAATGGTTTCTGTGTGTGACTAACATAGCTCCTGCTAGTGCTCTGCCTGCTGCTCCCCTCTTCCATTGTTTCTGTTGCTGGTCCTTGCTGAAAGTTTTTGGCATCAAGGAGTTTCTGCTGCTTTGTGTACTTTTCGTCTGTTTTTGGAATTTGTGTGCTATGCACTGAATCAATAACCTGAACAATGGTAATGTGTTAACCTTCTTGATGGATGTGCCCTGCTTTCCCTGGAAATGTAAATAAGAGGCATTTCACCTTGTACTAGATTTTAATAGTACTGCCTCCTGTCCTGAATTTTGCTCCATACCAGCAATACCTGTACTTTTATCCCAGCTGTATTTAATGCCACTGAATGTGTTTCTAGCTTGTTTATTGTGGCAATTCTTTCTCTTCAGTAATTTGTGATAAATGCTACAGCTTTGCTGTGATAAATTTCCCTTGGTGAGGCAGGCAGGAGGTGTTACATATCTTAGTAAACAGAATAAGCAGTTCTCTTCCACTGTTACCAGAATTGAACCATGGATTATTGTGCTTCCTCCTTTCACCCTGCTGGGTTGCAAGCTTTATCCTGGGGTTATACTTCTTCTCATTGTATCCTGATTATGAGTGTTATTTTACCTCAAATGACGGTGAAGAGCGTAAGACCTTGGCCCCTGGACTGCAGGTGTGCTGTGCAGAGCGTGCCTGTCCTCCTGTGCTGCCTGTAACCCTCTCACTGTTTTAGGTATGACAAGTACTGTGCAGATCACTACGCAGATGGACGCTGTGACCAGGGCTGTAACAGCGAGGAGTGTGGCTGGGATGGGCTGGACTGTGCTGGTGACAAAGCTGAGAAGCTGGCAGAGGGCACCCTGATCATCGTGGTCTTGATGCCCCCCGACGAGCTGCTGGGTGATGTTCGCAGCTTCCTGCGCACTTTGGGAACGCTTCTGCACACCAATCTGAGAATCAAGCTGGACTCCCAGGGAAACCCCATGGTATTCCCGTACTACGGGGAGAAATCGGCAGCTCGGAGTCGTCGATCGCTTGTGGTCGTTCGCAAGCACAGAGAACTAGAGCAAGAGGTCATTGGGTGAGTGGATGCCTTTGTGTTCCTCTGGCCTTGTTGTGCTGGTAACTTTTGCTTGTAGGTGTGTGGGACGTTCTAGGCTTTCTAGGTCTCTACTTGGTTTTTTAAACGGGGAAATGCAAAGTTGTTGCAACTGCCCAACTGAGTGTTGGGGTAGAAAGATTAACATAAAAGGCTGCAGTTTAACCCAGTGCTTTGACAAAAGTTTCTGTTGCTGATTTCTGTGCCCTCTTATTGTGTCTCTGCAGCACCAAGGTGTTCCTGGAGATTGACAACCGCCAGTGTGCAGAGGATTCGGAGCAATGCTTTCACAACACAGAAGCTGCTGCAGCTCTCTTAGCTGCTCAGGCCATCAAGGGCATGTTGCCCTATCCTTTTGTGTCTGTCCAAAGTGAGTAACTGCAGAGGGAAAATCGCTTACGGAGGAAGGCAGTCATCAACCTTGGGCTTGCAAAATACTTGCTCAGATTATTGATCATCATAGTAGTGTGTCTTGCTGTTCAGCATTGTTTCTGGGAGCTAACGTTCATCCCCAGTTACAGGAATATGTATGTGCCATGTGCTCTGAGAGGACATCTGGTTAGTAAGGCAGGGCATATAATTTGGAGCCTAGTCATTTTAACAGCTGTAGAAACAGTAATCTCTCATGTGCTGCAGCAGTGTGCCATGCACTGCAGTGGTGATCTCTGCACTAAAAACCATTCATGTGCTCTAAGCCATGAATTCAATGGAAAAGGTGCCATTAGAGTCTAGTCTACCAGATGTTTTCTCCTCTGGCAGCATGTAATCCCTTTGATTTCTGCTCCCCTCTCCCTTGATCTGAGGCTTGGCTGCAACGTCTTACTAGATGGGTATTATCACTATTCCTAGGTGGGTCGTGCTCATATCTCTGATATCTTCACGTAAATCAACCCTCTCTATTCTGAGTGAGGGTGGCTGTCAGCAGACAGCAGGACTCTTGAGGAAGGAGCAAGATCTTCCCTTCAGCAGTCATATCCTCTAAAAAATATTTTGAGAAACCAGACCAAGGGAAGCCAAAAAGAAACGATATTCTCTTACAACAGTTGCAGCAGAGCCTAAACTCCATATAGAGACAATATGCTCTCTGGGGAAGATTGTGAGTGAGAAAAGGAAGTCTGTAAATTGAAGATCGTTGTCTCCACTTTGTTAATCTCACTTGTATTTTAACTGGAACTTTTAGGTGAACCATTGTCACCACCGAAGACCCAGTTGCTTTACCTGCTTGCTGTGGCAGCTTTGATCATCCTCTTAATCCTTCTGCTGGGTGTGATGATGGCAAAGCGTAAGCGCAAACATGGTTCTCTGTGGCTCCCAGAGGGGTTTATCCTGCGCAGGGATCCCAGTAATCACAAACGCAGAGAGCCAGTTGGGGAAGATGCTGTTGGACTCAAGTAAGTTTGCATTTAGGCCACTGACATTCTGTCTGTGAGTGTGTTAGAGGATTTTGAGAACGTGGTGTGTAAATCTTTCATCAAAGGCACTTAACCCCATAGAGAAAGCTTCCTTTTAAGCTAGAACTTTTTAGGCCATTTCTCTAAATTTTAATACATCTGTTTTGGACATAAGAACTTTAATATATAAAATGCCAGTAAGGAATCTGATCTCCTGGTTATATTTGGTTTTCTGACACTCTGTTTAGTTCAGTGGGTGTGTACTGTTTGCCTAATTTCCTCCTGGAATAGGTGAGACATTTTTAGGTTGATAGGTGACAACAAATCTTTAATATATCTAGCTCAATGCAATAAAGACATGACTCAAAAATAATGGAAAGTTTCAAAAGAAGAATGCCATTTATGCAGTTTTGGCTTTCCATTGAATTAACCAAGTTTGCAGTTCTAAATGCATTTAACGCCACTGTTGGCTGCCTGAGATTTCTAATTTCTTGGTCCCTCTGTTTGCAAGTTACCAAACCTGCAAGCACCCCCCTTGGTCTCTGCAGGGTAGTGTAAGTAGCAGTAGTAGCACCTGCTCAGCCTGCAAAGTGATATGTTCTCCTTGTTTGTTAGAAATCTGTCAGTCCAGATACCAGAGGGTAACCTGGCTAATTCTGGAACAACTGAACACTGGGCAGGTGATGGTGGACCTCAGCCAAAGAGAGCAAAGGTAAGGAGAGCTCCAAGACTTGAATATCACCTGAAACTGCTAGTGAGAAACATCTGCATTAACTTCCTGAGTATGCCCCTTGCCCAAAACTCGCCTTTGCTTAGGAATTTGTGATACATAACTAATGGTATCTGAGGGGCAAATCCCCAGGTTAACACTGCCACCACAGGCCAGTGGAGAAAGGAGGTACCTTCTGTTCCAGTGTCCTCTCCCTGCCCAGGCTCTGCTGCAGCAAAAGGGACAAGGAGGTTCATGTAATGTCTTGCCTGATAATGTATGGTGGGAGTGTGAGAGCTGAGAATGCCAAACAGAGATAAATGGACACCTTCACTGGCCTAAAACAAAAACCCTGAAACAAAAAAACAAACAAAAAACGAAACACGACCAAAAAAATCCCCCACAAAACCCAGGAAATGCCATAAAAAATAAGAAAACACCAAGAACTTTCAGCATCTTTGGCCACTTGATGGGTGTTTTGAAAGCAACTGCTTATTTCCCGTGCTCAGGCTGAGGACCAAGCCTTGCTCCCGGAAGGGGATGAGCAGATAGACCAGCGCCAGTGGACACAGCAGCACCTGGAGGCAGCAGATGTCTGCGGGAGCACCTCACTCGCCCTGACACCGCCCCAAGCAGATCAAGAAGTGGATGTTCTGGATGTCAATGTCAGAGGGCCAGGTCAGTACTCTGAGTGTCCCTGTGTTCTGCCAGCCAGCCACTGATCTCCCTCCCCTGTGTCCAGTGGCTGGGACTGCTGATGTTAAAAATTAAATGGGGTATCCAGGAACACCAGGAGAGATTGTTATGGTACTCAAGGAAAGCTCAGTGTACACTCCAGAAAAGAAAGCTGATCATGTTGTGTAGCACATGGAATCTCATGTAAGCAGGGGAAGAAGAGTTCACTTAGCAAACACCTGTAGGAACTACAGCTATTAGATCTCCTTTATAACAGTGTGTGCCTAAATTGTATTGTCAGAGTGCCATTACGGCAGAAATTTGGAATGCACAATTGTGCTGGAAATTACCCCCAGCTTCTCCAGCTGGATCACTGCAGAGATCTATGCCAGACTTTTCTAAGCAGGTTTTATACCTGGGGTGTCTTTTATCTGTTGTGGAAGCAAGGATGGCCTTTTCCTGAATGAGATGACTCTTGGCAGAAAGTATACCTTGATTAGCAGTGTGTGAGGCATCTGTCCTGGAACAGAGCAGCAGCGCAGCAAGATTGTTCATGATTTTTTTTTTTTATTTGCTGATTTATATCCTCAGCTTAGGATGATCAACTGATTGAATTCATAACAGAACTGTGAACTTGGAAGGAGATTTTTTTACCATGCACACAGGCTTGCTCTCTTTCAGTCCCAAATCACTAGATGCACTGAGAACACTCTGCTGCTTTTTATGAGTGTAGCACTAAGGCTATATAAGCTGGTAAGGGACTGGGTGGGTCATTTGGTAATAACTGACCCCTGAGTTCTGAGAGGAGACAGTTGACCAAGAAGTTTATGCTGGTCAGAAGAGCTGCAACCATGGCCCTTGTTAATATGTAGAGAGGTGATTCTGATGATACTGCTGCAATTCCTTTTAATTGAGTTTTGTGGGAATATTTCCATGCAATTTAAGGATGACTGAACCCATTCTCTCAGTTCCCTTCTATTGTCTTTTCTGCTGCAAAGGGAAGGAGGGATTTTTGTGTAACAAGTGTGAGAACATAAACCATCAGTTTCTGCCAAATTTAAGCTTTTCTTTATTTCCCTATTGAAACTTCTAGTTGTGTGGCAGGGTAAAAGCTTTCCAAGTGCAGGCAATAATGTTCTTAAGACTTCACACTGCTTATTTTCACGTTCACCCAAAGCTTTGTCCAGCAACAGCAATGAAATAATACTGACCTGTAGTTGTTTTCCCGCCATTCAGATGCAACTGTGAAGCTTGCAGCAAGCTGCTCTGAGCTATCTCCCTCTTTGGCCTCACAAACAAGCAGCTGTCAGGGGCAGAAATAATTTAAAAAGTCTGAGAAGTGTTGGATTAATGGGTTAGTAAGGAGGGGTAGGATTCCTCACAGTTAATATAGCTCTTTATCTGTCTTGGCCACCTTCATCTTTGCAGGCAGAGGGAATAAATGGACCCTTCTGAGAGGCAGTTTCCCTCTGTCCCAAGAAGTCTCTGGAGGACTGGGTGGCTCACACCCCAATAATGCTTCACTGCCCCTAATTACAAAGTGTGTTGAGGCTGATTCGGGTGCAGGTGTCTGGGCTGGAGCCATCTGAAGCTGGGTGAGTTAGATCCTGGCCACAAGTGCAGGTGGCAGGCAGAACAGTAGAAATCTTTCTAGAGGGAGGAGATGCAAGTCAAAATGCCTTGGGGTACCAAGGGTTTGTTCCTTCTCTTAACTCAGCACCTTCTGCAGTCTCTCAGGTTTAGGGGGACCCAAGAGGTCCAGCGTCCAACAGAAGTATTGCCTAGACATTTTGTCCATGGGTTCCTTACATCCCAGCTTTCAGTACATTGTGCCTATATGAGACCTTCAGGTGGACCTGTCTGGTGAACTCCTGACTTTTACCATCTCTCTCTAAGTTTTACATGTACTCAGGGGTCTGTCTTACTTGAAAGACAGCAACCAGAAGAGTTTTTATAAAATGCTGCTGCTACCTTTGTCTCCCCATGCTGTTCTTTCTCTGTGTCCCCCAGAGCAAGGAGGACATTCTTTTCACTGGAGTTGTTGTGAGTGTGTAACCAGGGTAATGCAATTATAGGCATAACTGATAACACCACCTGTAATTAAAATTGATGAACTGTCCCTATTATTATGCCCCTCTTTTTTCGGTTACTAAAACTTCAGTGGTTCAGACTGGAATTTTCCATGCTGGGTGTCTGCCTCCAGCTGGATGCTTTTGCGTTTTTTTCCAGCTCTTTCAGAGAACAAGCTGGAAGGAGGAAAAAAGACATTGTGTCCACAGCTTTTTTTTTTTCTAGTAGTCCATCAAGCACTAAATTGTGACAGCGTAGCTGGATGTGCTTTTGCTAAGCCTCGTAAAACTATCCATGTGTGGCCAACTTGCAAAGCTCTGAAAAGAGCTGCACGTACCTGAGAAACTTTGTGGAGGGTGGCAACTAATTAATCCAGGGATTTAGTGTGTGCTGTAGCTGTGTCCCTGTAGAGCAGCTAGGCATGATTGTCCAGGACAGCTGCAGTGAGTGAGCAAGACAGACCTATCCTGCGAGGGGTTTTCCCCAGAGCTGTGGTGCGGGAGGAAAGGAAAGCTCCCTTCTGTGCTCTGTCTCTCTGCTCTTTGTGTTGTGGCAGTACGGAGGAGACCACAGCCTGACTGGAATACTGAGAAGGATTCATTTGGGACAAGGGAGCAGAGCCAGCAGTGGGAGGGAGAAGCACAAAAGGAGGTATAGGCTTAGAGAACAGGCGAGAGGGTCCATAGACAGGACTGGATCTTGGAACTGAACCCAGGCCCATACGTCAGCACTCTGCTGCCATCTGAATCCTGAGGAAGGAGCTGGGTGGAAGGCTGTGTGTTCTGTGGTGGTGAGCCACTAGGAGGAGCATGAATGCTGCTGGAGGCCACAGCCTGGCCTCTGCCCTGCCCCACATTTGGACATTTCCAGAAAGTTTTGGAACTGTCCTAGAGAGTCAAGAAATCTCAGTGATCAGAAGTGGGGAAATGGGAGCAGGGCATTCAGCTCTGTATATTACCTTCTGTAGGAGGTCATCACCTTGTTTATGTGCACAGAATCCTAATTCTGCCACATGGCTTTGTGCAGTGCAGATAGTGCACTGTAGATTGAGAGCTGTGCAGGCAGGGAAGCTGTTGTCTGTCTCCTGCTTGCCCATGGAATAAATCAGGTGGTCGCTGAAAGATTGTCTTGTATTTCTGCTAGTGAGCCACACTGGAGAAGCAAAATTTGTGTTCCCCTTTGCAGAGCTCCAGGGGGGCACTTAGTACAGAGTGGTTCACTCCTGCTGCCATCTCAGGCCCTTTTACTTTCCAGGTGCCTCTGATGTGTGTGGAGTACAGCTGTAACAGCAGTAAGAAAGCATCAGTGTCTACAGTTGAAATCTTTGGGTTTAGGTGGCAAATATCATGCAGGGTTCAGAGGCTGCTGAAACTGAAGCAGTTGGCGTTTTTATGGGTTGCCGAAAATATGTGGAGATGTTTTAAATCTCAATTACACTGCATCAGGGAGGATATTAACAAGGGTGAAAAACCATCACCATGAGCTAGTATTCCTGGACCACCCTTTCTGATCAGCAGAGAGAGGTTCATCCAAGGGAGCTAAGTTAAATTAGAGGTTTGGGGGAGCCTTTCTCCTTCCAGTGACAATTCAGGGATCTTGGTTGGATGAGTGCTAATGTAGCCTTTGTGGACATGCCATCAGTGTGAGCCCATCAGTGGAGACTTGTGGAGAGCAAGACCAGTATCTTCCAAAGTGCTCAGACTGTGTGAGAGCTCCAGGGATTTGTATCTGCGGGCTGGATCTGTAGTATTGGATTGGATTCCATTCCATGATCCTTCCTATGTGGTGTACTTCTGGGAAAGTATGGAGTGTACTTGATCAGTTTGTTTAGGGCTCTGGACGTGGAAGTTATTAAAAGCAAGATGAGGTTAGTGCAGGCAGTCATCCTGGGGCATTTGTTGGCTTTGAGTGCTTGACTGTCACAACTTCAGAGTCCTTCTCATGATGACCTGGGTGTGTAATAGATATGAAGGCTTTTGTCTGCATTTCACATCAGGTTAATATCTCAAAAACATCACCAATAATTGGTGGCTAGTTGTTCAATAATTTTTCTGTCAATTATTTCTTTTCCCCAGGTGTGTGATTAGAACGCCCATGTAAATAGTTACATCTAGTTGTCTGATGACTTTGATTTTTATAACCCTTGCTTTTCTCTCAGAATTTAGCTGGCCTTTACATTTTGTGGAAGGTTTCCACTTTAGCAGCAAAGCTTTTTTTGGTTTAGAATGATCTGACTTATTTAAGAAACACCTAAGTTCTTTAGATGCAGTAGGTATAAAAGTCCTTCTTGGAGGGAAAATAGCTCCCTAACTCTGTTGGGCTTTACGGTAAGAGAACAAGTCTGGGTTAAAACAGCTGGAGGGATTGTCTGTAGTGGTAGGTGCTCAAGGGGGGGGGATTGTGAGAAGGTTTCCTTGCCTTGGCTATCACTGCCAAGTTACTAATCATCATCTTTCCTGTTGCAGATGGATGTACTCCACTTATGTTGGCATCTCTGCGGGCGGGCGGCTCCGATATCAGCGAGGATGACGAGGATGGAGAAGACTCCTCAGCAAATATAATAACAGACTTGATCTATCAGGGTGCCAACCTGCAGGCCCAGACAGACCGCACTGGGGAGATGGCCCTGCACTTGGCAGCCCGTTACTCGAGAGCAGACGCTGCAAAACGTTTGCTGGATGCTGGTGCTGATGCCAATGCACGGGACAACATGGGACGGACCCCCCTGCATGCAGCTGTGGCTGCTGATGCCCAGGGTGTCTTCCAGGTACAGCAGTTGAAGAACCCTGTGCTCTGTATTTGTGTGAACCTGCCCAAGCTGGGCTCTGTTCGCTCACAGCCCTGCTCTTGTGCCTTCCACAGTGTGATGGCCAGGCAAAACTATTTTACATCCACTTTTCTCGGGTATTCATAGCTTGAAGAACTCAGCATGCATGAATCATCTCGCATGTATTTATTTGGTCTGTTTGCCTCTGTCACCTATTTTCTGGGTCCTTGCATTTCAGTGCTCAGGCTGCTTTGTCATTATAAAGTTTCTCTTGAGATTCTGCCAAAATCCTCAGTCTTGGTCTGTAGTGGTATTGAAAAAAAAAAATCTGTCTTCCCCTGTTGTCCAGATCCTGATCCGTAACAGAGTGACAGACTTGGATGCTCGGATGAATGATGGAACGACCCCATTAATTCTGGCTGCACGTCTGGCTGTGGAAGGAATGGTGGCCGAGCTCATTAATTGCCAGGCTGATGTGAACGCCGTAGATGACCACGGTAACATGAACACCACATACTGGGCTGGGCAAATATCTGTCATGGTGTGAGCAGAGAGGGGTGAGCTTCTGCTCTCCCAGAGTGTGGGCTGCTCAGGAATTCTGTAGCTGAATCACACAGCGGGCTCTTCTGCGAAGTCCTCTTGGCAGTAACTGACTGCAGGCTGCTGCACAGTTCCTTGGTTAGACAGTCCTGAAAGAGAAGCAGAAGAAATATGGGGTTGGATATGCTGGGATTTTCTGGAGATATGATTCTGCGGATAGGTTATTTAAAAAAACAAAAATAAAAAATGCCCAGACCAAGTGCTGAAAGTCCCATTGCATCCTATGCCATCGGGGCATGTCACAGCATGGTGATTTCCAAAGTGATTTTTCCATTCTTCAGGACATGTTCACATGCTGCAGGCTGCACTGCAGTTGCTTCCTTCCCTCAGTGTACTTTGTACCTCTTGGCTTTTGTCTGCACTTCACTTCAAGTGAAAATGTCACCAATAATCAGTGGCTAGTTGCTCAGTAATCTTTCTGTCAATTGTTTCTTTTTCCCAGGTAGGTGATTAGAGCATCTGCTCTAGAAAATAGCAAAATAGCTCCTTGGTTTGTTACTGAAGTTGTTGGGTTTCCCTGCAGGTAAATCTGCTCTTCACTGGGCTGCCGCTGTCAACAATGTGGAAGCAACATTAGTACTGCTGAAAAACGGAGCCAACAGAGACATGCAGGATAACAAGGTACAGTGTGGGGGTGCTCAGCATGCCTGTGCTTCCTAACTTAAAGCACCTTTTCGCTGTTGGTAATGAAGTAAGTTCAGATTTTCTAAACTGAGTGCTCAGTGCAGGTCTTCCAAACCCAGACTGTGACCGGAACTCTCCCCAAGTGCTGGATGCCTTACAGGATTTCTGATACAGGAGAGCAGTTCTCTTTCTTGTTTGGCCACGTCCTGGCTATCAATGCTGTCCTGCTTTACTTGCAGGGAAGGAATGCAATACAGAATCAATGGGGTGTGAGAGCACCAGGTGGAGTGCTGCTGGTGTCAAACAGCTGGATTCCAGTTAGCAGAGAGAAAGATCTGGCAGTGCAGCAGCAGTCATGTCCTGTCATATTTCCAGGGAATCTCAGTGCAGGGTGGATATGGGAGAGGAGCCCCTCTGTTTGAGAGATAGTCTGCACTGTGCAGATGTTCTGTAGCTTTACTGTTAGTTTTTGCTGTGTCTTAGTCCTTAATTTATTTCCTCTGCCTAAGGTTTCTTTTTTGGATTATTATACATCGCTCAGTGGATTTCAGAGCTACCAACAAACAAGCTGCAGTTCCTTACTGGGCTGTTTTAGTCCTTTGTACCTTTCCCTCATAGGGGAGAGTGGGAGAAAGGCACAGGTGCTTTCATGGTTCCTCCAAGGACCCATGGCAGAATAGTGCCCTTCCTGGTAGGATATTTCAACCTGTGCTCCACTGCTGTGTATGAAATTATTTCCTGTAATCTGCCTTTTTAAGTGGGTACCTCTTAGAATGGGTGGTTCTTGGTGACAGTTAATGTGACACTGCATTAAACAGCATTTAAATGGTTTAATGGTTGCCACACCATAAGGGATTGTGAGCTGTAACTCAGTCCCCCCACAGTGAAGCCTCTAAAATATTTACTCTCTGTGTTTTCAGGAAGAGACTCCACTCTTCCTTGCTGCTCGGGAAGGCAGTTTCGAAGCAGCAAAAATCTTGCTGGACCATTTTGCCAATCGAGACATCACAGACCACATGGATCGCCTGCCCCGGGACGTGGCCCAGGATCGGATGCACCATGACATAGTGCAGCTTCTCAACGAGTACAATGTGGCACACAGCCCTGCGGGGCACCCCGGGGCCATGCTGAACTCTGCCCTCTCCCCGGTCATCTGTGGCCCCAATAGGTCCTTCCTCAATCTGAAACACGCGTCATTAAGCAAGAAGTCACGAAAACCGAATGCCAAAGGCATCATGCCCACAAACCTCACCAAAGATGCAAAGAGGAGAAGGAAGAAGTCCCTCAGCGAGGGCAAAGGGCAGTTTTCGGAGAGCTCAGTGACCCTGTCACCAGTCGATTCCCTGGAATCGCCCCACGCTTTTGCATCCGAACCAACATCGTCTCCTGTGATGCCATCGCCGGGGGTGTTGCACTCGTCGCCCAGCTCGCTGCTGACCGCCCCGTCGGTGCAGGCCGCGCACACCATGTCCTTCTCCAACCTCCACGAGATGCAGCCCTTAGGACGTGGATCCAGCACGGTACTCCCATCTGTCAGCCAGCTGCTTTCACAGCACAGAACCACCCCTCCGAACAGCGGGCTTGGCAGGCTCCGGCCAGGCAACGTTTCCACCGAGTGGATGAACCGCATGGAGGTGAACGAGTCCCAGTACAACGAGATGTTTGGCATGGTGCCGCAGGTGATGCATTCCCACCCCAGTGTTTCTCAGCAGAGCGGCTTGGTTCAAGCAGACACGAAGCACCTGGGAGTGTCCAGGGAGTCTTTGCCCCCCATCATGACTTTCCAGCTGGTTCCCAAGGGCGGCATAAACCAGCAAGCACTGCCACAGCAGGCCCAGTCAAACTGCGCTCAGAACATGGCTGGTCCTCTTAGCTCCATGTATCAGATCCCGGATCTAGCCCAGCTGCCCAGCGCCTCGTTCTCCATGGCTGCCATCCCTCAGCAGGACGGGCAGGTGGCTCAGACGGTCCTCCCGGCCTACCACCAGTTCCAGAGCTCGATGGGGAAGTACCCCACACCTCCCTCACAGCACAGCTGCTACTCCTCAGCCACAGAACGGACTCCTAGCCACAACCGGCACTTACAAGGCGAACACCCATACCTGACTCCATCGCCCGAATCTCCAGACCAGTGGTCAAGCTCTTCCCCACACTCTGCCTCTGACTGGTCTGATGTGGCAACCAGTCCCGGTAACAACCAGCGCGGGCCAGCGGCCGCTCACATGACAGAGCAGCAGCGGAACAACATGCAGGTGTACGCCTGAGGGCTGGCCAAGGTGAAGCCCAATTAAAGTGGACTCCAGAACTCATGAAGGTCTTCCAGGATGGAAATGAAGAACCATTTTAGTATCCAAGAGTCTTAATGAGCCCAGGATGTTCTTTTGTTGGAGGGACTGCGGTCGCTGTAGGCTTGTATGCTTTTATGCTAAACAGAGAACTGTAGAAGCTGGTGATGGAGAAGACCAGCTGGGTCACTTATAACCAACTCCCACGCACCTTGGATGTGACTGCTGTCTGCACTGGATTCTCCAGTCTGCTTTTAATATGTGTTCCACCGTTTCTTTGGGGAGACAGCTCTTCAGCTTAATACATCTTGTGGTCTTTTCTCCAGAAATTTAGCCAAAACCAGCTTTGTATCCTTATTTTGTTACTCCTTCTGTTACCCACGTAACCTCTCTCTGAAGCACCTTCTACTAGTTCTCCTCGAGTTCAAGTTGCCTTGTCTTGACACAGCTCAGAGCTGCACCCACATTCCTAGACCCTTCCTTCCCTTGGCCACTCTTGCTCAGCAAGTGAGCCGGACTTCCCAAAACACCTGCAGGTCAAGTGACACCTTCTGTCACACAGCTTCACCCTTTCCTTTTCAAGAGTCTTTGTCTTATACAGACCCACTAACACCCCTTAGCGTTCTCACTGCCTGCCCCCCAGGTATTATGAGATTATATATACATATAGTCTTTTAGGTTGTTTGTTTTGTTATTTCCCCTCCCAAAAACGCTGGTCTGACCTGGTCTTCCCGCTGCAGTGGCCTGTAGGCACATCTCTCCAGTGTTGTGTGTCTTCCCTGGGGACATGCCTGACCATTTTTGACACACTACCTTCCCCATGCCCCCATCCTGCCAGGTGTGCCCATGACTGCCTTCATGGACTCCCATGCCGGAAGAGATGCACTGCTACTGATACAGGCCTTTTGGGAAGCTCTTGGGATGAGCATGAGTGTTTCAAAAACTGGTAACATGAGCTCCCAGCGTTCTTGCACAGTACTCCCCTCCCCTCCATCCAAGGGTGGCTGTGTGTCCTGTCCTCCAAATACCATATGCTGCCTCTTTATGGGATTATCAGTAAGTGTCAAACATGTCATTACATGTTTGCAGTGTGTGTCCTCCTGCGTCAGGAATGACATCCAGCCCTTTGAAAAGTGTCCCTTTTGCTCCAGCCCTGGATCAGAGCTGCCTTGTCTTCCCCTCCCAACAAGGAGGCTGCAGCACTGATTCCCAAGCAGGCTTCCAGCAGGAGCAGTGGTGTGCCTGAAGCCAGGAGCTGGACTTTTGCAGCAGACCAAATAGTTCAGAAACCATTGCCTCATGCAGTTTGGTTCACAGGTTTGGGGCTGTCCTCTGCTCTCAGCTTCAGCCTATGTCGAGATTTCCCAGCTGAGGTGCCCCACGTGCCCTGTGGGACAGTAGTACCATTCATACTGCAGCTCCCCCGACAGTTTTGGAGTAATGGAAGCCAGCTGTCGCTGACCTTAGACAAACAGCTGTTCTTTCTGCTTTGTCTGCAAGAGTAGCGCTTCCCTGAAGGGCTCCGAACCAGTCAGCAGCCGAAGTGAACATTTGTGGGGATGGTTTGCTCCTACCTCTTCAGGGGAACCCTGCAGACATATGTTCCAAAGAGATCGGTGCTGTCGGCTGCTGCCAAAGGACTGAAGGCTGCTCCCCTCCGAGCAGGTCATCCAACACCTTACCATGTACAGTATTGTCTCCGATGTTTCTTTACATTCTAATCAAGAGTTAAAGTTGCCTTTTTTCTTTTCCAACTCGACTCAATGGTACATGAAGGCAGGGCCTCAGGAGGAGCTGGTTCCCAGGGCCATTGTTTTGGGCTGAAGTTTTTAATTCTGTCTGAAGTTACTGCTTTTTACAATGCACACAGTGTTCCCCGGCACGCTCGCTGCAGTGCACCCCGTGAAGTTTAGCTGCAGCCGACTCAGATCTCCAGGCAGGAGCCTGCAGCCTCCTGGGGGCCTGTCCAGGTACACATTTCACTGCAAATAATGAAGTGTTGCTACATCGATGCTAAAGAAACAAAGGGCTTTTCCTCCTTAGCCCCAAATAACCAAGTGCCTTTTTATATATGTGGCTATCTTCTACAAGATGAGTGCTTTCTGTGGAATGAAGTCGGTTCCGTGCCTGGCCTGTTAATATGATGGCCCTCTGCCTTTCTCTCTTTTTTTTTTTTAACTACTTGTAAAGATAATATCTCCTTAAGGTGGTATTTTATCTCGTAAGTTGTAGAGTAACCATTCACACAGCAGCATTTTCCTATATTAATAATGGAAAATATTTGCTTATTTTTACATTTTTTATAAAAGTCTTTTATGAAAACAGTTGCTGCCAAATGTATAAGCAATTTTTATCCCCAGAATAAAAAGTACGTGCCCAGTGTCTGTGTGCTGCTGCTTTCATTTGTCTTCCTGGCTATCTTACACAGCCACCAGATTATACATGAATCAACAGTGTTCAGCAGCTGTTCAGATTCTGGCAACGGGGGGTTCAATAGCATTTTCACAGTCCATGTCAGGAGACAGCTTTTGGGAATCAGGAGTGTTCTCTATCTCAGCAGCACATGAACCCTGCCACTTAGAACCACCCAAGGGAACTGGAAGCAGCCTGGCTTGGATGTAGCCAACGGATTTGGAGTCTCTTGGTTGGCTGAGAAGAGGGAAGCCAAGCAGCTGGGCATACTGGGAAAGACAGGGCTGGGATGGGACCTTTCTTGGATACTTTGCGTAAGAGCTCTCACTTGCCTGTGAGTCTGGGAGGCAAAGAAGGGCTGGGGTGTTTGTGTGGCTTTTAGAAAGGTTGTGAGGAAGTGTGAGTCAGGTGGTGATTAGTGGGAGCTATGGATTCATTTGTTCCCTCTGGTCCTGCTTGCTTCCTTCCCTTGGCTGTTTGCTGTTCTTCTAGCAGGGAAGAGGACCCTCGTTGCTGGAGCTGAGGCTGTCTCCCTGGCTTTGTCTCAGCAGCTGATGCACAAAATCATAGAATCCTTAAGGCTGGAAAAGCCCTCTAAGATCAAGTCCAACCATTAATCCAGCACCACCATGTTCACCACTAATCTGTGTCTCCAGGGGCCACATAAAGATGTTTCTTGAATGCTTCCAAGAATGGTGAGTCCACCACTTCCTGGGCAACTTGATCCAATGCCTGACTGCCCTTTCATTGAAGAAATTTTCCCTAATATCCAATCTAAATCTCCCCTGGTGCAGCTTGAGGCCATTTACTCTCATCATAGCACTTTTTACCTGGAAGAAGAGACTGACCTCCACCTGGCTACAGCCTCCTTTTAGGTAGTAGAGAATGATAAGGTTCCCACTGAGTCTCCTTTTCTCCAGACTAGGAGCATGAAGATTTGTGATTTCTCCAGCCTCTGAAACAGAGAATCATGACTCCTCTGTCCTGGTCTCAGACTTGAACAGTTTGACTTGGACAGTCAGACAACAAACTGTCAGTAGCTGCTGTGCTGCATTTGGAGCATGGAGATGCCACTGAAGCCTTGGGCTCCACTAGTGCTCACCTGGCTGTTTTCCAACTCTTGCTGTGGACTCGGATGGAGCTGGTAGCTAAATTACGATGCCTAGCAGGGGTAAAGCTGCTGGGGGCATTTTAAGGGTTTAATATTCAAACAGCGCAGCTCCTTTATCTTCTGGTAGAGCCAGCTTGGCAAGTCCAAACCTCCGGGAGGCATTCATCCATGTTCTCCCACAGCCTGCACATCTGTGCCAAAGTTTAGCAAGCTCTGCTGAGCCTCTGGCACAGCTGCATCGAGTTTACTGGTGCTCAGGCTGAGACTTGAAGCTGCGACTCCTTGGGAACAGCACATTCCTCTCCCCCAGCCCGGGATGGCCAGGGGCTTGTGGAAACTTGCTGTATTGCATCCAAACATGCCTAACTGGGCCAGCCAGGCACGGAGCTGGGGCATCACTTATCTGAGAAGTAGAGGAGGAACCTCAGGCTCCTTTGGGGAACTTTTTCACAGTTTTTCATAAATCAAGGGTGGAGCCCTGTTTTCTATGGGGTTATTGTGTTTCTAGAGTTTCCCCATTAGTCAGGACAGCTATTCTCTGGAGGGTTGTTTCTTTCAGAACTGATAGCAGGCAGCAGCTGTGTTTGGACACAGGAAGGCTTTACACCTTTGATCCCAGAGGGTGCCTAGCAAGCAGCAGCAGCTGTATCCTGGCTTTGTGTGTGAAGTAGATGGGTCTGATCCTTCTCCCTCCCTGGGGCAAAAGCCAGACCTGCCTCTGCATGCCAGCATGGAGCTGCTCCCCGTGGGTGCAACAGCATTCACTGTCTGCATGTTTCGGCAAATGCTGCCACAGAGGAGATCCCGTGGGAGATCCCTGGGGTTCATGGCTTGATCCTGACAGCAAGCTCTCCATTTTAGGGGAAGCAGGGCTCAGTTCTGCATCCGGATCCTCTGCAGGTAGCTGCCTCCTGCATAGCTCCCAGTGGCCTCCTCCAAGGGTTTTGCGGTGGGTTGGGAGAAGGAGAACCAGGCATTGGCTGGAGCTGGCAGCAGCAGGGTACTGGGCAGGAGCTGGCAGCTTTGCAGGAGCCACGGGACAGGCAGCAGGATGAGCTTTCAAGGCCACTTTGGTACATTATGAGCCAGCGAAGCGACACTCCAGAGCGTCATGTTTGCAGCAGTAGCATAGAGAACTCCAGGTGCCTCCCACAGGGGCAGAGGACTCCCCGGGGTGAGGAGCAAGGACCATGACAGAGAAGGCTGTGCCTTCTCTTGCCTAAGGGTTCCAGCTGCTGGGGCTGTGGGCAGCCCACCTCTGTGGCTCCATGCCAGCAGCAACCTCCCCAGCACCGGGGCTGCAGGTTCCCCCCGTGGGGCAGGGGCAGTGGGGGGCTGCTGCTCCAGGACCTGCCCCCCCCCTCCTGGAGGGACGCAGAGTGACAAAGCCCTGCGTCACCGCTGGGCACGAGGGCTGGGCACCCACACCGCTATCTGATGGCACCGCCGGCCCCCGGCTGCAGGCTGTTCCCACATCCCGTCGTCCTGCATCCTGCTCACAAACCTCCCCCGGCAGTTCAAACAAGGGCGGTGTGTGTGACGCATGGCAGAGCTGGGCAGGGTGTAGGGCCCAGCTGGGTGCCATCCCTCAGCTGGGGACACAGGCAGTGCCAGCGGGTGGTCCCCGTGTCCCGACTGCTCACTGCAGGGATGCTCTGGCCAGGATGAGGGGCTCACCCCCAGGGCTCGCCCCTGCCAGCCCCTGGCCCAGCCAGGGCTGGGCCAGCAGGCATCCCTGTCAGGTGCCAGGCTGCTCTCAGCCACAAGATTACCTCTATATCGCGGGATCGATTTATGATAATTGCAGGGGGTTTATTGACCAACTAGGACAGGCTCTTCCTGTCTGTTTCTAGAGATATGTTAAATGCAAACAGAGTTGTAGATCTGGGCAATTTTCCAGCAAAGCAGGGGGGGGGATGGACGGGAGTCAGCAGTAAGACTTTTATGGTGAGAATCACCTGAGCTGGGCAAACACCGATGCTGATGAGCACCAGGCTATAAAGGGCAGCTCCTCTCTTCTCCCTCTCCCAGCGATCCACGACAAGCCGTTATTCCTCCGCATCTCCAGATAACAGGTGAGGAAGAGGACTCTCACAAAGCAGCTGAAGCCTTGGGATTCTCACAGCTGACTTGGGGGTAAACAGGAGCTGATCCCAGCCCTGACAGCTCCCGAGGACCTGAGCTCTGCGCTTTTCTGCATGGGGCGGGCTGTGATGATGCATTTTTCAGCCCTGCATTGACTTTTGTCGCTGATTCTTTGAGGGGAAGACAAGCTGAGTCTGCAAATTGGCCCCAGTGCCCAGGGATTAGCCCACATAAAGGGGAACTGTGCTGATGCAGCTGATTTGTCTCCCCAGCCCGGGCAGGACTACGAGCTCAGGGTGTGAAAATGATGCCGAGCACATAGTCCCTGCAGCCCTATTGGCCACAGCTCTGCTTGTTGGTGCTGCTGCTGCCCCAGGTCCTCTGCCCCATGCCTGTGGCAGCACTCTCCTCATGTCCCCACAGAGCAGCTTGGCTCAGTCAGATGCCTCCTGCCAAGGCTGTGACTGGTGGGGCCAGTGTGGGCTGGGGACCCCAGCCGTGCCTGGGACATGGGATATGGGCACGGGACAGTGACCTGTGCCAGGGAGGAGAGAGAGAGGCACAGACTGCCATCTCCTCCACGTGGCTGAAAGGGGCCAGATTCAGCCCACAGGGTGGGTTTGCACTCTCTGGGCACAGGTGGCATCTTCTGTCCCCAAGGGACCTCGTGTGACCCCCCTGAGTCTTTACAGGGATCAAGGAGGATGATGGCAGCAGCCAGACTCGCCCTCCTGCTGCTGGGCTGCATGGGGCTCCTGCAGCCAGCCGGTAAGTCCCACGGCTCGGGGGACAGCTGCTTTTGTAATGAGGACAGGGGGGAGCCATGCTCCTCTCCAGCCAGCAATGCTGGCTGTCCCCCATCCCTCCCCACTGCTCTCGGTCTGCAGCTGGCAGGTATATAAGCTACTGCCCTAACGGCTGGTCCTACTACAAGCTCAACTGCTTCAAGTACTTCCCTGATGTCCGGACCTGGGACGAGGCTGAGGTAAGCCCACTGGGGCACACAGGCAGACAGGGACTCCCCATCTCCTTGAGGTGCCCCAGCACTGACAGCTCTCTCTGCAGAGCCAGTGCCAGGCCATCCAGGACGGTGCCCACCTGGCCTGGGTGGAGGACCAGCGTGAGGCCATCACCCTGAAGAAAGCCATCTCCTACTACCAGCGCGTGCAGCCCGTCTGGCTCGGGCTCCACTACAGTGAAGAGGTGAGGCAGGGGCTGCAGGGGTGATCGGGGCTGGAAGGCCACAGAGCCATGCCTCTGAACCTCCTCTCTCCTCACAGAGCCAGGACTGGAAGTGGACAGGTGGGGACAAGTACAGCACTGCCAGTGGGCTGTCCGGGAATGGTGCCAGTCCGGGGAAATGCGCCATGTTGACCCACCAGAGCAGTGAGTGCCCGGATCCCACATCCACATTCAGTGCCTGCTCTTGGCTGGCATTCCCCCCCTCCCTCCTCCTCTGGGTCCTGGCCCTCTGGGGGCTGTAGTTGGCAGAGCTGGTGCCCCTGTTCTAACCGTGGCCCCCACCAACCCTTGGCCCATCTCTCCAACAGGCTTCAGTCTGTGGTCCAGCGCCAACTGCACTCAGAAGCATCACTACATCTGCAAGTTCACCCCCTTGCACTGAGCACAGCCTCTGGCCCGTGGGGGACCCCATGCCAGTGATGTTCCTCCTGTGCCACCTCTGCTCCTCTCCGCACAATTCCTAAAAATACATCTATAAAAAAAGAAGCATGCAAGTGCTGTGTGAGCTTGGTGCTGGTGCAAAGCCCTGGGCTGGTCCGGGAGGGAGGGAGGCAGGTGCTTCCATGGCTCTCCCAGCTTTCTTGCTTCCAAGGGCTTCAGCACTGCTGGTGCTAGCAGAGCTGTTTGGGGATCAGTCCCCAGGAGCTGCAGGGCCAGTGGCTCTCCTGGCTGAGTGCTCATGTTTGCTCATCCCCAGCCCCCTGGTGCCAAACGAAAGGTGTCCCTGGGGAGCAGGTGAGGGGACAGGAGTGTCCCCAGGGTGCAGATATGGAGACCTGGGGCACAGAAATGGGTGGGGATCAGAGCCGTCGTGGGTGTGCAGGCACGGGGACAGAGCTCCCACGGGTGCAGACAGCTCCACAGGGATCTGGGGGCTGCGATGCTGCCCCCTGGCCATGTCGACAGCACCACCGGGACCAAAGGTCCCTTCTTGTGTCACTATAACGTTGCCACAGGCATCACGTGGCTGTTTGCTCTGCTGCTTTGAAGGTGGCTCTGCCCCCACCCAGCTCAGGGGGTTTTCACCCCCCGGAGCCGCGGCACGTGTCAAACGTGGACTGCGCCCTGGGCAGCACGGATAGTGCCAGCACCAAAGACCTGGCCGCCCTCTGCTCCCTCCCAGGACCTCGGGGGCAATCGGGGAGGCCACACAGCGCCGCGCTCACTGCTCAGTGACCACAGCTGTGCCGGCGAGCCGTGGGCACCGGAGCTGCCCCCGCCGGGGCTGCGGAAGAGCCGGTCCCGCGGCTCAGCCCCGGCTCCAGCCGAGCGCGTCCCCGGGCTTTGGGGCACAGGACGGAGACATCTCACAAGCTCCCCCCTCCGAAGCCCCGCTGCCCCTGCTGTGTTGGCTGGCGCTCGGCGACCTTTGAGCGCCAGTGTCCGGCACGCTGATAAAGGCCGGGAGGGCTGTGCCGAGTTACCCACGCAGTTTATAAAAGCACCACTCAGGGCCCGTCCCGCTTTCCCTCTGTCCCGACGCTCGTCCTTCCGTCCGTGCAGCGGTCGGGGCGAAGATGTTGCGCTTGGTTGGCCGTGCCGCGCGCTGCTGGGGGGCCAGGTGGGCACCACCAGGGCCAGAACAGGCACCCCGGGGGGCCCAGCACCCCGTGGCCTTGCAAAGGGCATGGTGAGCATCCACATGGATCGGGCGGGCCGGAGACGTAGCCAGGGCAGGGGTGGGGAGCTGTCTGAGCTCTTAAACCTTGCTGGGGAAGGGGATCCTCTCCCTCCTCCCTGGCAGCGCTGCCAGGCACAGGGAACTAGTAGGGATTTGGGGTGCTCCCAACCTGGGCTGCTCGCTGGTGGCATCTCCCCAGGACCACCCCCGTGTTCCCAATGCTCGGGGCTACCACGGGACTGCCACCACTCCCTCTGCCCCACAGCCTCTCCAGTGCTGCCGGGACGGGTGCCTGGCCCAAGGATGTGGGCATCCTGGCACTGGAGGTGTACTTCCCTGCCCAGTATGTGGAGCAGGAGGAGCTGGAGCGATATGATGGTGTGGAGGCCGGCAAGTACACACGGGGCTTGGGCCAGAAGCAGATGGGCTTCTGTGCTGCCCATGAGGACATCAACTCCCTGTGCCTGACGGTGGTGCAGCGGCTGGTGGAGCGTGGGCACCTCTCCTGGGATGCCATCGGCCGCCTGGAGGTGGGCACCGAGACTGTCATCGACAAGTCCAAGGCTGTCAAGACTGTCCTCATGCAACTGTTCCGTGACTCGGGCAACACTGATGTGGAGGGCATCGACACCACCAACGCCTGCTATGGCGGCACGGCCTCGCTCTTCAACGCGGCTGCCTGGGTGGAGTCCAGTGCCTGGGATGGTGAGTGCAGGCAGGGACTGTGCCATGGGGCTGGATGCTGGGTGGGTGCCATGGAATAGGGGGAGGAGGCAGGAGGGGGCCTGAAACCCATAGATACTCTGGCAGGCTTCAAAGGAAGCTGCTGCCCCTCCAGGCTCTCCATCACCCCCGTTTCTTGCTTACCTTGGCTGTGACACCTGGCATCATGGAAATGGGAATACACGAGGGCCATGGTGTGGAGGCTTCCACCTGTCGATGGCCCTGACAGTTCCTGACTCCTCCCCAGGTCGTTACGCCGTGGTGGTGTGTGGGGACATTGCCGTCTACGCCACGGGGAACGCGCGGCCCACAGGAGGTGCCGGTGCCATCGCCATGCTGGTGGGACCCAACGCCCCACTGGTGCTGGAGAGAGGTCAGTGTCTTGAGACCCTGGGGATGGCAAGCTGATGAGTGCTGTCCCCGGAGGCCATGCATTCATATCCCAGGCCTGGGCAGAGCTGCTCAGCTCCAGCAGCACTGGATCTGCCAGACCCTGCTGGGTACTACAGGATGCCTGGCTAGCCACATCCCTGTGGAAGGCTGGTGGATGTCAGAACTGGCATGGCAGGCAGCACCCCTGGGTGCTTCTGATTGGGCTCCCTGATGGCAGGCTCTCCCTGTGCCCCCAGGCCTGCGGGGAACCCACATGGAGCATGCCTATGACTTCTACAAGCCGGACCTGTCCTCCGAGTACCCGGTGGTGGATGGGCAGCTCTCCATCCAGTGCTACCTGCGGGCGCTGGACCGCTGCTACGCCGTGTACCGACGGAAGGCGGAGAGCCAGTGGCAGCAGGGTAAGTGGCAGCACCCCTAAGGTGCCCATCCCATCCCCCTGGATGCTGATGGACCCATGTTGCCTTCCAGCCGGCATCCAGAGGCCCTTCACCCTCGATGACTTCAAGTACATCATCTTCCACACACCCTTCTGCAAGCTGGTGCAGAAGTCTGTGGGGCGACTGCTGCTGAATGATTTCTTGGCCTCCCCCAACCCTGACACAGCCTCCGGTCTCTACAAGGGGCTGCAGTCTTTTCGGTGGGTCCCTGCGCCGTGTCCCCCACCCCTCAGCCCAGGCAGGGATGTGCCAGTGCAAGGTTTGAGCCAGCCTCTCTCTGGGCAGTGGTTTAAAGCTGGAGGACACCTACACCAGCAAGGATGTGGAAAAGGCATTCCAGACAGCCAGCCAGGACATATTCAACCAGAAGACCAAGCCCTCCCTGCTCCTCTCCTCCCGCAACGGCAACATGTACACACCGTCCATGTATGGCTGCCTGGCTTCCCTCCTGTCACAGTAAGTCCCCCAAAATGCTAGCTCAGGGGAGGGAGGAGGTCATTTTGGTAAGGGCGGGCAGACCCTGGCTGGCTGGAGGGGGAGGTGCCAGCACTCATATTCCCCCCTTCTCAGCAGAGACCTGACAATTTCAGTGCACACAACCCCCAGCATGGATGCATCCCACTCCGTGCCATCTCCCTGCCAGCCTTTTCATCCCAGCTTGCTGGAGCTGGGCCAGTACATAAAGCCCTTCTGTCATTGCCAGGAGGATGAAAACCCCGTTGTCATGACCTGCAGAATGAGTGACCCCACGGGAAGGGAGCCATGGGAACAGACAGGCCCTGGGGGGAACAAAAGCCTAGTCCCTGGCACCACTGCACTCCAGGGCCACACTCCCTTGGAAATGTGGCCCTGAGACACAAGGACCCCCCTGTCTGGGAAGGAGGCAGCCCCCTACACTACCCCCTCACGCCAGTCTCCTCTAACCCTTCTAACCCCCTGCTCCAGGTCCTCAGCCAAGGACCTGGCTGGCTCCCGGATTGGTGCCTTCTCCTATGGCTCAGGACTGGCTGCCAGCATGTTCTCCTTCCGTGTCTCACAGGATGCAGCCCCAGGTGAGCCCCATGGGAGGGAAGGACTGGGAAGGGAGGGTGGTGTGGGGCTGTGGGGCCCAGGGCTGCCAGTAGTGCCATCTGACTCGTGGGGTGCCCATTGCCAGGCTCGCCCCTGGACAAGCTGGTCTCCAGCCTGGCTGACCTGCCGGCTCGCCTGGACGCTCGCAAGCGCGTGGCCCCACAGGACTTCGCGGAGATCATGAAGCGACGGGAGGAAACCCACCATTTGGGTGAGTGGGGCTGGGAGGATGTGACACCCCCCCACTGGGACCCCATGACACCCCTGAGCATCACTGCCCTCTCCCTGCAGCCGACCACGCTCCCCACGGCTCCCAGGCAGATCTCTTCCCCGGAACCTGGTACCTGACGCGCGTGGATTCCAAGTACCGCCGTGAATATGCCAGGAAGCCCATCTAGAGGGGACTGGAGGGGTGAGCCCTAGGATGGGGGATGCTCTTTTTACCACTGTCATCCCTGCTCATCTCCAAATCCAGGGCTGCCTTCTGTGGGAAACGTCAGCTTGGATGACTGGGGAATGTCCAGTGGTGCCTCGGGCCCCAGAGCTGGTGGAGGCTGTGGCTCTTCTACAAACACCTGGGCAGTGCAGGGGAATAAAGGTGTGGATAGGAGGGGGCAGCAGCTCGGCTCTAGCTCCTGATCTTGAGTGGTCTCCTCCCACCACAGGATACTCCCCTTAAAAACTGTGGATCTGGATTGCAGCCCCTTACAGGATTTATCCCACGGGCACCCGGCATTGGCCACCTGCCCCATTAGACATGTGGCTCAATAACCCCCATTATCCCAGGATGGGAGTGTGCCCTGACATTTTGGGGGAGCCAAGTAAAACCCAGCCTCCCAGTCTCCAGATTGGGGGTGGTAAGAATCCATTTTCCCTGTGAGGTCACTAAAGTGAAACATCCTCATGGCAAACCCCAGGGGCAGGAGGGGGCAGGCGACGCAGGGGCTCACGGGAGGGCTCATCCCCCTTCCAGCACTGCTCTCTGGGCCATGTCCTGGCACGGGACTATGGCCAGATGGGACCTCTGCAGCAGCAGAGACCTTTGCACCCTTCAGCAAACAGCAGCAGGGTTGGGGAGTGGTGAGGGCAGGAGGGAGGGGATTTGGGGTTGAGGACAAGGGACCACACAGACAACGTATCACATGCTCTCTCCTTCTAGACCCTTTATTGAGTGTGGGGCCACCCCAAACTCAGTGTGGGGGTCAGGGACAGCTGGCTCCAATGCTTCCCCAGCTGGGGGAGGGTCCAGGTGCTTCAGCCATGGGGAGAGTCCTTGTTGACAGTTGGGGTCTATAGCAGGTGGAGCTGGAAGATTTCTGTGACATGTGGCTTCAGCTCGCTGAGGTTGGACAGGGGGGCTGAGAGCCCCACGATGCTCCACTGCTCCCCTCCCACTGTGCTGGAGCTGTGGTAGGACTGGAGCTGGACCCCCATCTTGCCCAGAAGCCCTGGGGAGGAGGAGAGGGGTTAGGGACCACAGGCTGCCCCACGACCCAGCAGGGAGCTGAGCTCTGCTCACCCCAACACTCCTCAATGGTCCTTTCTTCCCCCACCCCAAGTCCTTTGCTCCACATCACCCAACCCCCTGCCCAAGCCCCCCATCCATCTCTCCTGTCCTTGCTGTAGCAGGGGCTCAGCTCTGGTTCAGATGCAGGGACCCCCCCGGCTGCTCCCCTGCTCAGGGCTGGTGCAGGGAGCTCACCCGTCAGCGTGGCCAGAGCAGTGGGATCGGAAGCTTTGGCTCTGTAGATGAGGAGAGGGCCAGACAGTGGGGCCGGCTGCTTGAAGGTGGCCCCGTTGATCTCCCGCAGTACCGGGGTGCTGCCCTGTACTGTCCCTGTCACCCGGTGTGGGGTGCCCTGCAGGGACACCTGCACCAAGCCAGTGCTGCTGTCGGGCTCGGGGGCCACGTCGCTGTGGGTGGTTGTGACCTGTCAGAGACGTGGCTGTTCAGTGCCCAGGTCCTGCCTGTGGCAGGGTATGGGGAAGGGATGTCCTCAGAGGCACACCAGGGAATGTCCCCCAGCCTGAGTGCTGCATTAGCAGCCTTGTAGGGTGTCCCCAGGCTCATGCCACTTGGTGAGGAAGGGCAGGGTCTGGATGCACCAGGCTGTGCAGAGGCCGAGTGTCCACGCACCTTCAGCCCAGCCTCCTGGGCCAGCAGCATGGCATTCACCAGGGTCACCTCTTTCCGTGTCCCTCCAGCCAGCATGCCCGCGGCCACGGCAGGTGTCAGGTAGCTCCCGGCCTCCTGCAGGGGTGTCCCTGGGGTGCAGGGAAGTGGCAGGTGTGGATAGGCCAGCAGCAGAGAGGTCAGCCCCGCACTGGAGCAGCCAGCCTGGAGCTGGTCCTTCCACCACCCAATCCATCTACCCGTCCCTACTCCCATCCTCCCACCCATCCATCCCCACACCCCCCTGTACTCCAATCCCACCCTCAACCAACCTCCTGTCCATCCTCTCTCCTGGCTGCCCTCCCACCCATCCAGGTCAGAGGTCCCTGCACACCCTTCCTGCCTGGCTCACCTAGGGTGCAGACCTGCATGCTGCCCTGCACTTGCTTGCCCACCATGTGCAGCACCGTGCCCAGGGCCCGGGCCAGGGCAATCCAGGGCTTGGTCTGGGGTGCAAAAGCCTTGCTGAGAGCCTGCGCGTTAACCTGTGAGGGAGAGCAGGGTGAGCAGTGAGAACCTGCCAGTGAGTGCCCTGGGTTGCTCCCAGTGCACCCATGTGTTACAGACGGGGAAACTGAGGCACAGAGGTGAGGTGCCCAGTGGAGGGACTCACTACACCAGTCAGCCCCTTCCCCGTGGCCATATCCACGATCTGCATGGCGATTTCCTTGCCGCAGCGGCTCTGTGCCTCCCGTGTGCTAGCACCCAGGTGTGGGCAGGAGATGACATTGGGGTGGTTCACCAGGTCACGGTCCTTTGGGGGCTCCTGCAGACACAGTTCCATCCTGCCATCAGCCCTCAGCACCCATCTGGGAACTCAGAGTGGAGGGCATTTACCCTCCTTCCTTTACAAGGAGGGAAGCTGAGGAGGGCTGTGCCTGCTCCCAGTCCCGCAGGGTTTGCTGGGCTACCTTGGCCTGGCTTGGGCAGAGTTAAGGTGATGCTGAGACAAAGCAAAACTCGGGAGGTTCCCACAGCCCAACTCACCTGTGTGAAGACATCCAGGGCAGCCCCGCCACACTGCCCCGACTGCAGCGCCCGCAGCAGCGCGCCCTCATCCACGATGCCACCGCGGGCACAGTTCACCACCTGCACGCCACGGCGGCACTTGGCGAAGGTGCTGTCATTCAGGAGCCCTGTGAATGGAGGGCTGTGAGCAGCAGGGGTCTGCCCTAACTCTCCCCAAATGTCCCTGTGCCGGTGCTCACTCCATACCCGTGGTGGAGGGCAGCAGTGGCGTGTGCACTGTGATGAAGTCGCAGCGGGGCCAGATCTGATCCAGCGGCAGCTGCTCCACGCCAAAAGTGGCTGAGACTTCGGGGGTGATGATGGGGTCATAGCCTATGGTCTGAGGCAGAGCAAGCACTCACTCCTGCAGCCTGGCACGGTGGCTTTGGCTGAGCCAGGGAGGTCCACTATCCCCATCACTCCTCCTGGCCCCTTTCCTTACCTTCATGCCGAAAGCCTGCATGCGAGTGGCCACCTCCCTGCCGATGCGTCCCAGCCCCAGCACAGCCAGCGTCTTCCCATTCAGCTCCATGCCCATGTACTAGGGTGCACAGTGGACCATAAGTGAGCACACCCCACATGGCCACCCACCACCCAGAGGCGCTTCACCTGCCTCCTACCTTCTTACGGTCCCACTTGCCCTCCTTCATGGAGGCAGCTGCCTGTGGGATCTGCCTATAAAGGAGGCTGTGGTCAGCATGGGGCAGGGGGCTGCAGGGTGCATGTCTGTGCCCCCCTCCTGCCCTGCACTCACCTGGCCAAGCACATGATCATCCCACAGGTGAGCTCCGCAGCGCTGAGGCTGTTCCCAGTGGGTGTGCTGGGAATGGAGAGTGGTGTTACTTGTGCGTGTGACCCAGGCTGACAGGGTCTGCACACCGTGAAGATGGAGACATGCAGGGTGGCGCTAGGGATGCCATGGGTGGGGATGGCACCCTACTGAAGCTTCCCCTGCCTCCCCAGGAGCACAGGCAGGGATGTCCCTGCACTCCTGCTCTTACTTCATGACCAGGACACCCTTCCTGGTGGCTGCTTCCACGTCCACGTTGTCCACACCAGTGCCTGCTCTGCCCACCACCTGCAGCCTCTCAGCTGCCTCCAGCACCTCAGCCGTAACTTTGGTGGCCGAGCGGACGATGAGTCCATCGCAGTCCTAAGGAGTGACAGACACGGTGAGTGGGACCAGGGCCAGAATCCGCCGTGCGAAACTGGCCGGACTCTTGCATCAGACGGGAGGCGGGGACCAGTCGAGGGGGTCCGCTGCCACCCGGGACCGGCTCGCTGCGCCTGCCCACCTACCCACCCACCCACGCGTGGGTGCAGCCCTGCCTCACCCGGATCTCCCGTAACAGCTCTTCCTTGCTCAGCCCGGGCTTCTCCTGCACCCGGAGCCCTCCGGCCTCCAGGATCTCCCGGCAGCAGGGGTCCAGGCTTTCGCTGATCAGCACTTTCTGCAGCTTCCCCAGCGCCATGGCGCGACCGGCCCGGACGGGACGGGACGGGACGGGGGTGTCGGCTCTCTCCGCACTCCGCCGAGAGGCTTCTGCTGCCCCTCCGCCGGGCTAAAAGAGCTGCGAGCGGTGCACGTTTTTCGGGCTCATTGGGTCCCGTGTCCATAATCCCACCTCCTTCCCTTCCCCTCCCCGCCCCAGCCCGCCCGGGCCCCCCCTCATCCCTCCCGCCCCCGAGGGGAGGGGGGGAGGAGGCGGAGGGTGGCAGGGCCGGCAAGGGGCCGGCAAGGGGCCGGGCCCCCCAGCAGCCCCAGAGCGAGGGGAGGGTGTGCCCCAGCAGGACCCCGTGGGTCCGGGAGCCACGAAGCCGGGGGGAGTGGGGGGCAGGGTGTCCCGACCCCGCGCACCACGTCCTTGCCTCGGATTCCCCGTCCTGCACATCCCAGCTCAGCGAGGCAGGACGGGAATGGCGGTGGCAGCCACGATGGTGCAGGTCGCTTCCCCACAAGCTGGGGGTGCCGCTGGCAAGGAAACAGCCTGACTCCAGCCCATGGTGAGCCCGGCCATGCCCTTCCCAGCTCACCCAGGAATGGGGTTCCCCACACTCCGCAGCCCAGAGGTGAGGCAGTGCCATGGCCCTTGTCCATCCCAACATTGCACTCGCTCTTGAGCAATGCCCCCGATAAGGGGCTGGGGGCACAGGGCCCTGGCCACTGGCTCCCAATGACGTGGGGTGCACGGGAGCCACCCAGAAAACGCCCTCCATGGGGCAAGAGCTGCGTGGCTGTGTCCAGTGACCTTGCAGTGGGAAGTGCTGACTCTGGGGACACGATTGTGAGGGGACACGATGGGACGAGGCACTGCCCAGCATGCTGGATGGTGAGGGATAGAGGGTGTCCCCTTGCCCATGGGGCCAAACTTTCACAGGGCACTTGGACCAGACACACCCCAGGTCCTTCCCATGGGGAGCTAGGCCTTTCTTCCAGCACTTTCCGTACAGTGGGAGTGGGCAGAACGGACACAGTGCTTGCAAGCTGGGTCCTGAGGGGACTGAGCCCTTCCCCAGGCTCTTCCCTGCAGGCAGCAGGTCTGGACCAAACTGCCCTGTGTGAGACCTGGGTGGCCCCAGAGGCTGTTAAACCCTGCAAAGCCCAAGAGATGGGCAGACAGGAGGTGGCCGGGAGGGGATAACTGCCCTCACCATAGGCAGCACAGCCAAGGTGGGGGAGCCCAGTGCTATGTACACCCTGGAGACATGTAGGGCCTGGCACTACCCATACACAGCACTGTGCACGCTGCAGCCACAGCCAGGGAACAACCGTGACGCCAGAGTGGGGAAAGTCCAGGGCAGCCAACACAGGGGGAGAGAGGCGGTCAAGGGCAGCGGCTGCTGAAATCTGCAGCACGGTCCCAAAACATCCCCCAACACAGAGGAGTGGGAGCTGGCGGCCAGGATGGGGCTCCCTCTCACAGCCTTACGTGCTTGGGGCGCCCACACCGCGGGACTTGAACACGGCCCGCGGCCCCGCAGCCCTCAGCTCCGTTTTAACCATTAGGACCTTGCTCAGTGTGCCCGCCGACCCGGCATCCCGGCGCCCTGCTCCCCATGCCGCCACTGTCTGGGCTTGCCCAGCGCCTCCGAGGCTCCTCTCCTACGCCTGTGGCATTGCTTGTGCAGAGGCCACGCATAAGCCAAGCCACTGCTGCCGCTGGGATCGTATTTGCTGGCTTTTCCCGGGCTGTTGGTGCCCTCTCCTGGGTTGCACGTCCAGAGGCACAGCCCTACAGCACCCCAGCCCTTGCCGGGGGCCTGGTGGGACACGGGGGGTGCTGGCGGCATGGTGGTATCAGCAGGCATGTCCCCCATGCCCTGCCCTCCAAGGGAGCCAGCTGGAGGGGACCTAAAGGCTGGAGGGGACCCAAAGCTGGCAGGGCCAGCGGGATGGGTGCCCTGGGGGACATGGGCCGTGGTGGCTGATGAGGCATGACCAGGCTGGAGTGTGGAGTTTATGGGGGGATGGCACCCTTCTGCTGACCCCATTAGTACCAGGTGTAAAGAGTAAGAAATTTGGCAGAAAATAAAACCACTTGTGTTCCAGCTGGTCCTCAGAGATCAGAGGGGCTGGAGACAGCTGGGCTTAATTTCTGAGTATAATCAATTTGGCACTATAGGTTGTGTTCAACAGGAACTTGCACAAGCGCAGATTCACATATTATTCAACATATTGATCACATGTTAATTCAACACCATAGGTCTGGTTACATTCCATAAGAGCCTTTGTGATCACAGATTCATAAGTACTGCAGTTTATTGAAGCAGCAGAAATACAGATGTGGAATTGGCATTGAAAAACTCACCAGTTGCAATAGAGCTCTTACTGTAACAATAATGTTGTGTTAACCAGGGTAATGATAATAACAATTGTACACAGAAACTTACCAAGAAGTTGGGAGGAGAGAGAGGAGAGTAGCCCATCGCTGTCTCCAAGGCATTTTTGGGTCTTCCTCCTAACCAGGTAAAATTTCTACCCTGCTTATATACAGCCCAATCTTCTTGCCCTACTCCACTGTTATGTAGAGCATGATCTAAGTTAAGAGTTGAGTAATACAGTCATACAAGTGGTAGCATGTACTTCACTAAGCTTATCAGCATATGCAGGAAGTGTATTTTAATATTTAAATTACCTTAATCAGAATAAAAAGTACTTTTTTGGCCACAGTGTCCTTTACATTGCTGGTTGTATGACTTTGTTCTGTTCATCAGAGCCAATGCAGGACCATCCCGTCTCCACAGGACCTCCTCCTTCAGTCAGCTCATCCTTTATTTGCATCATCTGTGCATCTATTCCATCCACACAGGTAACACAGGGGGTGCACAGTGAAGGCCATGGATAGTAACCCCTAGCCCTTGCCCGGGTCCTTGGTCATCATCTCACATCAGGGTCCTGGGTGGGCTCTGCTTGGCAGCAGGTGGGAGGGCCATAGGGGACAGCTGGGGAAGGGGATATGGGGGTGCAGGACAGAAGGGAATGGGGCCAAGCAATGAGGGAGAGGGCAGGGGCAGAACTGGTATTGGAATGACAAGCAGGGAAATTAATTAGGGGGGTCAAAGGGGATTGAGATTATTGGAGTTGGGATGGGGAGTGGCAAAGGAGAGCAAAGGGAAGGGTTGGGGGAGATGAGGGATGTTATGGTGGGATGAGATGCAATGGTGGGATGAGATGCAATGGTGGGTGTTCAAGGGGGTTTATGATGGTGGGGTCAAGGGGGATAAAGGGATACAGAGATGTCCCAGTGGAGAACTGGGAAGTCATTAGAAAGCAAGTGAGGATGTTGTGGGGCTGGAATGGTACATGGTGAGGGGGATTTATGGGGGTCTGGGAGTGGCAAAGGGGATTTGGGGGTGTCAGGTCTGGGATGGAGGCATCCAAGGAAGGGGATGACAAGGAGGACTGGGGGATAACTGGGGTGACAGGATGGATGGTTGGGGGTGCCATGGGGGATCTTGGTTAATTAGGTGTCTTTTGGGTAGACTGTGAGGTTGGAAGAAGGATTGGGGATTTGGAAATCATGAATTGTTTCTGGGAGACTGAATTGTGAGGAAGGATTGGGGCTCAGTCCAGAGGGACTGGCCGGAGTGGAGGGTTGGGGTGGGGGTGGATGTGTCAGCCGGTAAAGGATGGCTGGATTGGGGAGACGAAGGGGGGATGGAGGGACCAGGGAGAGGGCGGAGGGAGAGAGAGGGAGGAGACGGAGCGAGGAAGGACATATGGGGGGGCAGAGGGAAAGACAGAGGGAGGGAAGGAAGGATGCGGGGTCAGAGAGAGAGAGGAAAGGATGGATGAAGGATGGAAGCAGGGAGGTGGAGGAGGGGATTCAGCGGCGGGCGGAGCCGGCCGGTGCCGCAGAGCCGCCTCCCCGGCGCACGCTGGGGCGGCTCGGCGGTGCCTGCGGAGACCCGGCGGCTCGGCCCGGTGCCACCGGTGGCCGGCCCGGTGCTGCCCGGCCCGGCGCTGCCCGGCCTGGCGCGGCGGAGCCCGGCGGGGTAGGATGCGAGCCCCGCGGCGGAGGTGAGGAGCGTGTCCGTGCGTGCGGGTGTCATCCGCGGGTGCGCGTGTCCGTGGGTGATGCGGGTCGGGATGTCCGTGTGTCCCGGGCACGCGGGGGGGCTGCCTGTGCCTGGGACACCCGTGGAGGCTGCGTGTGCCCACGGCAGGGCTGTGGTGATGCCACGGCAGGTTGAGGCCCAGGTAACCCTCGGCAGCAGTGTCGCCGGGATGCGGCCGGGATGCGGATGTGCTCCTTCGGGGATGTGCGGGGCGGGAACCCCCTATCCCAAGCCCCATTCCCTTGGGCCGTGGGTGTCCCTGCCTGTTGCTGTGGTCCTGAGGGCTGGTGCTGGTGACAGGGCTTTGGGACTCCGAGCTGGTGGCTCACTCGGCCCTGCACTGGGCAAGCCCAGGAGCGCTGCTGGGCACCCCGGTGAGGGTTTTGAGGGAGCCACTGCTGTGCGTGAAAGGGACAGGGGTCCCTCGTCTAGCACCGGCGGCACACTGGTGTTTGCTGCCCTGTGCCGTGGGGACCTGTGGGTGTCAGGGCAATGTGTGTGTGCTAGGTGAGAAGGCAGGAGCTGTAGGGTCCTGTGGGACCCTGGGCTTGTGCCTGCACCAGCAGTGGGTTTTCCTCGGGCGCTGGGCAGATGGGCTTTGCTGGGAGGTGCTGAGCCAAGCCTGGCCCTGAAGGAAGGGCTATGGTTCAGGGTGCCAGTGCAGGGAGCTTGGTTGCTCCATCTCCCCAGCCCCGCTTTCATCTTCCTTTCTATTCCCCGGCTCTGCCCATACCCAATTCCACCCTGAGAGCCACTGGCCAGACCGTTTGTGCCGGCACCTAGCCAGGGCTGCTGGGCCTCGGGAGCTGTGCCGGCTGCCACGCCTGCGGTGCGCCGGGAGCCAGGAGCCGGCCTCTCCAGGAGTGTGGGTAGCGGCGGCCCCCGGCTCCCCCTTTCCCGTTGTGCTCAATGGAGACCTTGTTGCCGTGCCCTGTGCGCAGGCGGTCGGTGGGTGGCCGTGCCGTGTGCTGTGCACGCACACCCAGGCAGCCACAGCGTTCGTGGCCGGCTGTCCCCCGCTCTATCCTCCCTCCCCGTGGCGGCACTCCGCCCCCACTGAGACATTTGTGCCAACGAGTCAGCAGCGAGCTGGGATGTGCCGTGCTCGGAGTCTGAGCTGCCACACTCGGCCTGGCCTTGCCTGGCCTTTGCCACAACCCCTCTGCCAGCCTGGAGCCACTGGCACCCACAGTGGCTGTGGCTGAGCACGGGGCTGGGGCCTGCCATCCATCCCTCCAATCGTCCTTCTGTCCATCTGTCTGTCTGCGGGGTGATCCAGTAGCTGGAGGTGAGTTGCTGTTGGTGTGCTCAGTGGTGCCAGGCATTTTGGGGATGCTTTCCTTTGGGGCAGCAGCCACCTTCCCACAGCCCACGTGCCATGGGGGGCTCTGGCTGCTATCTTTGCGTTCTACCCTCTCCCCGATGGCGCCCTTGGGGTGCCAGTGCCAGCAAGTGGTTGCAGTGGCCCTGGTGTGATGCCATGGAGATGCTGTGAGTCAGTGGGTGCTCTGAGTCAGGGCCCCATGGCACCCCTCGTGCCAGGGCTTGAAGGTCCATGGGGGTGGGCAGTGCTGTCTGGTGAGTGGGAGGCCCTGGGGCTGTGCCTCCCTCGCTCTGCGCCGTGCCGGCGGCTCTGCTCCGTGCTCCAGGGTGGCATGACCAGCATGAAAGGGCTCTTGTCCTCCTGCAGCCCCAGCAGCACTGTGGTGGCCTCCCCTTCACAGCAAACAAATTCCCAGTGTTGGGCACAGGGAGAGGGAGGGGGAAGCCCCCACTCAGCCCAGCCAGCCATGGCCATGGCAGAGCCTGGGGCTCCTGCTGGCCCAGCACCCCCGTGGCCACTCTTGCTGTGTGGGGTGCTGGCAGGGCAGCTGGGCTGCGGGAAAGCGGGTGCTCTGTTTGTTCACCCCAGAGCCCATGTGGCGCCAGGCCGGCCCCGCCTCAGGGTGGCCCTGAGGAGTAATATTTTGTTTCCCAAGCATAAGGTTATTTTTGGGTTATTAGTACCATTGCCATGGTCCCAGTCTGAGCACAGGCTGGCCGGGTATCAGTCAGTTGGGTATTCCCCAAATGTTCTCACTCTGTTCTTTTCTTATCTGTTCCTGTTGTGTTACTGCCCGCACTGAGGACAGTGAGCCCTTCTCAAGACTGGAATATCTCATTCCAGTGTCATTGAAAGAGTGGTAGCTAAAGTCTGGTGTTCTCTCTGGCTCTTTTGCCACAGATTACAATGGGAACCATGTTCACTGAACCCCCATTCTGTGGGCACAGATTGCCCAGAGAAGCTGTGGATGCCTCATCCCTAGAAGTGTTCATGGCCAGACTGGATGGGACCCTGAGCAACCTGGTCTAGTGGAAGGTGTTTCTGCCCATGGCAGGAGATTTGGAACTAGGTAGTCTTTAAGGTCCCTTCCAAACCAGGCCAATCTGGGATGATTTCATGATGACATCCTGCATATACTGATATATCCTAACCTTCAGATGAACAGAGATTGTGCCTAAGACTTTTGCCAGGGCATTATGAGCAATAGTGGGAGAGTGTTTATATCAATAGGGCAACCTACTAAAAATATGCTGCACTTCCTTCCATGTGAAGGTGAATCAACTCCTGTTGTGTTCCTGGAGTGGAACCATAAAAACCATATCTTTTACATCTAGGGTTGCCATCCATGAGTGGGACGCTCCGTGAATTTGAGTTACCAATGCATTGATTTGGCACAGCAGTGGTTAAAGGCTCGGTATTGGCAATGATAATATCTCTTCCCAAACTGTCAATGCATTGGTAATCAATAGTTAGTTGCCATCTCCAGTCCAGTTTTTGGACTAGCCAAAGGGGTGAATTATATGAAGAGTGGGCTCTGGAGATGACTTGTTGTCTTTCTATATCAGCTGTTACTTCAGAAGTTCCGTCCATGTTGCAGAAAAATTTGTTATTGTGGTCTACTAGTAGCTTTTGCATCAGGGAGGGCAGGCACTGTGCTCTGTACTCTCTGAATTTCTTTTAGGGTCAGGGTTGAAGGGAAGGACCAAACACTGCTGTGCAGCAGCTGCCAGGTTTGCAACCCAAAATGTTTTCATTGTGATCTTTTCCTGCAAAGTGAGGAGAGGACATGTTCTTATCGCCTGGGAGCCACAAATTAACCTTGGCAGTTTGGCACGTAGCACTTGCTCCATTCACTCCAGTGATTTTGACTCCTTGTCCAGCTTCTCTGTCTCCTGCTGTGTTAATATTGGAATTTGTGTTCCTTTATCTATTAGAAATGTTATTAATAGTTGAGGAGGCCCACCTGGAATCAGGTGTGGGCCATTATTATGTATGCACTGATAGGATTCCACCTGCCAGATTTCAGTCCCACCTGCCTCATGGCCACAGCGCTTTTACAAATTCTCCACCTGAATCAAATTGAATGGGATTGTTTTTTGGGTATGGTTTCCCACTCTTCCCAAGGTTCAGCTGTTTTTTGTGTTTCCATAATGCATCTCGCTTCATACTCAGGGGGATTTGAAGGAGACAAAGAATCATCTTTTTCCAGTTTTCTGTCATTGGGGTCACCCCATATGTTTTCATCCCATTCCTCAGGGGATACAATCAGTTTTCTAATCTGTATGATGTCAGGTGATTGCCAGCCTGCATAAGCATCATCTCTACCTTTTCTTCCAATTTTGGGGTCTTTTTCTCCTTTTCTTCCTCTAACTGTTTCTGCAGCTGCCTTTCCCTATTTTCAGCTGTGGCCAATAGCATTTTAACTTCCTCATTTTCTGATTTCAAAGCAGCATATTCTACATCTGCCATTTTTTGGGGGAGAGGGGACTCCTTTTCTTTTGCATGTAAGATTAGTGAGGCCCCAATACTGCACAAATAATTGCTTTATTCTTGTTTTTCCAACATTTTTTGGGCCCATTCTGTTCCCTCTTAGGATGGTGCACGCTTGTGTTAACCCAGGTAATAATAATAGTATACAGAAAGAAGGCATCCATAACTTGGGACAAGGGAGAGGAGAGTAGCCTGCTGACTGTCTCTAAGGTACTTTTGAGTCTTCTTTCTAACTAAGTGAAATTTTCACCCTCCTTATATACAGCCCAATCTTAGCCCCCTCCTCCTATGTTACATATAGCATGATCTAAGCAGATAGTTGGGTAACAGTCATATATGTGGCAGCATGTACTTCATTAAGCTTATTAGCATTTGCAGTAGTGTGCGTTTTATTGTTTAAATAATCCTTAATCAGGAAAAGTTTACTTTTTTTTTAGTTTCCTTCAAAGTTCCAGTCATACAGTTTTGTTCCATTCTGTGCAGTTTGTCAGAGCCAAAGGAGGACCTCCTCCTTTGGCCAAGTCATTTTTTCTTGATGTCAGCTGTGCAGATTTCCATCCACAAAGATAATGTGGTGGCTACAGAGTGTAGGCTGTAGATAGTAACCCTTAGCCCTTTCCTGGCTCCTTGGTCATTATCCCATGGCATCCCTGGGATTTGCACCTCCGTGGGTACAGTAATATGTTTCCATGGCTATTGTGCCTCTGGTTATTATGTCTCCTTGGGCATCAGGTGTTTGGCTGTCATCCATCCTTGATTGTTGTGTCCCTGGGTATTACACTTCTGGGTGTCATGCCTCCTCGGATGTTATGTGCCTTTTTGGGTATTTTGCCTCCAGGGTTATCCAAGATATCTTGGGATATCTTCCATTGGGTACAGTGCTTCCTTGAGTGTTGTGGATCCTTGTGCATCTCAAGTCTGGGTATCATGGCTCCTGGGATTTTCACCTCTGGGTATCGTACCTCCGAGTATCTCTCCTCCTGGGGAGTCATGCTACCAGAGGTCGTGCCTCCTTGGGATGTTGTTCCTCTGGGTATCAGGTTTCCTCAGGCATCACACTTCTGCTAACTGAAATTTGGATGCCTCTAGGTATCAGGTCTCCTCAGGCATCATACTTATGGTTGTTTTACCTTGGGGCTTCTGGGCACTGCACCTCTGGGTGCTGCGCCTCCAGGTACCACACCTTTGGTACCCCGGGTGCTGTGCCTCTGGGTGCTGTGCCTCTGGGTATCATGCTGGTTATAGTGCCTGGCAGGGTGCAGGGCCATGCTTGACAAGTACTTCTGTGTTTAAAGCCATCATGCTTCAGTTTCCCTCTGTGACAGTTTGTTGTTGCAGGGGCCATGGCACCCCATGTCTATCTCCCCTGCTCCCTCCCAGGCTGGCAGTGCTGTGTTCCCTCCCGCAGGGTGCTGGTGTGGTGTGCAAGGCTTGGAGGATGTGGTTCCAGGGCCCCTACCATGGCTTGTGCCACTGGAATGTGCTGGCTCTGCCTGGCTCTTGGGGCTCAGCCTCATGCATGAGGGCAGAGCACTGTGCCCACCCTGGTGCTGGGGCAATTGCCCACCTCCCTGCTCATGGGACCCCACCATGAGATGAGATTAGAAAATAAATACTCAGATTTCTCTAAAAGAAAAAAAACCACCAAGTTTTGTTATTTGTTGGGATTTTGTTTTTCTTCTTTCTTTTAAATCATGAAGTGACTCACTTCTCAGCTGAAAATAAACCCGATTGCTTCTGCAGTGGGGAGCTGGTAAGCCGTGATAGCACGGAGGCACAGGGCCCCTCAGAGAGCAGCCAGGGCCAGCCCTGCCTCATGCACCCAGACCCCCTCCCAGGGGCCATGGGGGGCTGCTGCAGGGGCTCAGATGTCCCTGCCAGGGCTGCTAATGGAGTTAAAGTGCTGTTAAGGGGACATGGCCATCTGCACAGCCCCCAGGGCCTCGTGTCTTTGCACTTAGAGCTGCTGCCCGGCTGGTCCCGGTGGGAACACACACGTGCATCCTCACGTGTACACGGACACCCGTGTGCCCTCCCTGGCCCCTCTGGCACAATGCTGGGTGGTACGTGGGGGGTCTCAGAGGCAGGACCCCCAGTGCCGTGTGTCACACGGCCATGTGCTCCTCTCCGCAGGGATCCCTGCAACAGCGACGTGCCAGCCGTGCTCCCTGGAGCCAGCTGCATGGAGGGTAAGGCATCCCCACAGTCTCCTGGTACCCTGCATGCCCTGTTCCCGTGCCCTGCCAAGGGGGATGAGCCAGTGGCTCTCTGGTCCCCGAGGCATCCCCGTGTCTCTCCTGGTGACATCCCGGAGGCAGGCAGTGTGTGGAGCAGCCACTTTGCTCATCTGAGCGCTGCTCGCCTTCGCTCCCTCCCAGCTTCCCAAGATGAGTCATGGGGTGAAGCTGACGAGGACCCTGTGCCAGCTGAGCCAGGGGGGTCCCGTGACCCCCTGAATGCTCAGCCCCAGCCTGGTCCCTTGGTGCAAACGTGTCTCCTCCGGGATCTGGAGATGGGTCCCCTCGCCCAGACACAGACCCTGCGGGACTTTGAGCAGGTGAGACCGCGGGGTGCCAGGAACCTCCGTGACACTGCCAGGACCCTTCCAGCACTGTCGGGTGCTTGTAGGATACGTGCCGGATCCCCTGGGCACACCAGTGGGGTGTGGAGCGCAGGAGGGGGACGCGGGGCAGGTGGTGGTGGCAGGGGGAGAGGGGGCTCAGCCCCCCCGGGCGCCACGTTCCCCCTCACCGCCCTCCCGGCTGTGGCGCGTGGGGGCCTCCGGGGCTCGGGTTTCACCACTCGCTGTCCCCGCTCCAGCGATTCCTCAAATAGCTCTGGGAGGCGAAAAAAAAGAGGGAAGGGAGAGCAGCGGGGCCAGCGACGGGAGCTGCGGGCGGGCAGGGACCCTGGGCTGTGTCCCCGGCGGCGCCATGTGAGGGGTGCCGGGATGCCCGCCCCATGGAGCGCCGGCCATGGCTAACGGGTACCGCACGCTCTCCCAGCACCTCAACGACCTCAAGAAGGAGAATTTCAGCCTCAAACTGCGCATCTACTTTCTGGAGGAGCGCGTCCAGCAGAAGGGCGAGGACAGCCGGGACGATGTCTACCGGCGGGTGAGCACCTGTGGGGGACAGGGATGAGGGGGTTTCCCTCCCAGTGCCCTCTCTTTTCCGGGAGGGAACAGGGTCAGCGGAGTGCAGCCAGGGGGAGGGCATCAGGCACTGGGGCTGGAGGAGCTGCTGTGGTGGAGTTTGCCCCTTTCTTCCTTTGACAGGAGTGGGGAAATAGTTGGGGAGGATATCCCCAGTCTGATGGGGTGCCCGGGGTGGGTGGTAGTGCCAGTCTGGGGGCAGACAGATGGTGTGGGTACACCCCATCCCAATACCAGCAGGGTAAAATATCACCCGTGCCAGGAGCACCCAAAGCCCTGTGGTGGGGGTTTCCCATGCCACTTCTGATGCATCCCCGTGGGCAGTGGGGCTGGGGGTTCATGCAAGCATCGGGGCATCCTACGCACCTCCTTCCCTCTCCATAGAACATTGAGCTGAAGGTGGAGGTGGAGAGCCTGAAGCGGGAGCTGCAGGAGAAACAAGCAGCCTTGGACAACACATGGTGAGTGGGGCTGGCCCACCCCCTCACCCTGGAGCAGACACGATGCCCGGGGGGGTCGTCTAGCTGCACCCTGCCTGCAGTGAGCAATGAGGGGCCTGCAGTGGGGCTGGAGGGGTTTGCAATGGGGTTGGGCACCCGCAGGGCTCCTCTTACACCCTCCATGCCAGCCAAAAATAAAAGACAGCACCTGTTTGGTGGGGGAGGGCAGGGACGTGCCCAGGGGCCATGGCATGGGTGTCTTAGAGTGGGGCACCGATGGGTGGGGGCGCAGGGGCACAGCAACCAGCCGGGGAGCCCCTGGTTCTGGGATTGTGTGAGGAGTGCTTTGATGAGTCAGAGTCTGAGTATGACCTGGTGCTGCCAGTACAGCCATGTCCCCAGAGCAGCAGTGCTGGGGGTTTACAGCATGTCCTTCACGGGGATCCTGCAGAAGTAGCATCCACGGCATGGAGGGGACTGGGCTGGGCACACCTGGGGTGGTGCAGATCGCCCAGCCCAGCTGGTTTGGGGTGGGGGCTTTTGCAAATGGAGGCCATGCTGTGCCATACTGTGCCAAGCCATGCCATGTCACATGAGATGCCGTACCATACCATACCGTGCCATGCTGTGCTGTGCCTGGCAGGGTGGCTGCAGAGAACCAGACGACCCGTAGCCAGGCCGCGCTCCAGCAGCAGTATGAGGAGCGTCAGCGGGAGTCGGAGCACGTCTATGAGCTCCTGGAGAACAAGATCCAGCTCCTGCAGGAGGTGAGTCCAGGGATGGTGGGAGCCTGGGAGGAGCTGGGGGCTGGTGCCTGGGTGCTCACCCTGCTGCCGTGCAGGAGGCCAGGCTGGCACGGAGTGAGGCCGAGCAGGCCACGGCACTGGCCAGAGCTGAGGCGGAGAGATGCCGGGAGCTGACAGGGAAGCTGAAGGAAGCTGCAAGGACAAAGGAGGAGGACAGGAGTGACGATGGCTGCAGCACCATGGCTCAAAGGTGGGTGCCCAAGATGTCCCCTCTGCTGCCAGCATGTGCTGGTGCTTGGGAACTACCAAGGGGCTTGTGCTGTGCATGACTGAAAGGCTGCAGGAATCTGGTGTGGTGGAAAGGTCACCCCCAGGGGAGAGAGCTGGGCTGTGGGGAAGGGGGAGCAGCCCTGAGGCTGCTCTGCTTTGCCCCAGAGACTGACCCCCACCAGCTGTTCCCAGTGCCATCCTGGGGCCATCCCAGTCCCTGAGCATCCCCTGCCCTTCCCTCCCTCTCAGGAGGATCGAAGAACTGACCCGAGAGCTGGCTGCCAGCAACCAGCTTGTGGAAATGCTGTCAGCAGAGAAGAGGGACCTGCAGCAGCGCTTGGAGGAACCCCAGGTCATGGAGGAGCAGGTAGGTGGGCAAAGGTGGGGAGACCCCAGCCCGGCACCCCAGGGAGAAGCACACCTGCCCAGGGCTCGGCTGGCTGTTGTCATCCCTGTCCTCTTCTGGGGCTGTGGCCAGGGCTGTGCCACATCCAGCCTGGCAGCATTGGGTGATGCACAGCTGTGCCATGGAGCTGGAGCGAGCAGGGGGTCCAGGAAGACACGGGGCATGCTTTCAGGGGAGAGGCTACCAGCCTGTGCAGTCCTTTTGTGGGTGTTGGTGCTGCCTATGCCTGTCTGCCATTTAAATCCTGGGTCTTAAAATACCCCCGACGGCCCGGCACCATGCCAGGCAGGATTCTGGGGCTGTGAGAGATCAGAGCAGTATGTTCCTGGCAGCCCCACAGCTCTGGCCGTGCCACATCTTGCTGTTACAGTGCTGTCCCCAGCAGCCAGGGGCCACCACACGGTGGTCCCACCGGGAACCCTGGTGTGTGCCCACTGGGTGGCACGGGGTGCTGTGCACGTCCTGGTGGTGGCCTTGTGCTGTGGGGACATGCCCACCTGGCACTGCCTGCTGGGGCTGGGCGCTGGGACTGGGATGTGGATCTGGCGCTGGGACAGGCACTGTCACTGCCACTGGCATTGAGACGTGGCAAAGGCACTGGGGTGGGGACCTGGCACTGCGACAGGCACCTGTAGTGGAGCCAAGCGCTAGTAGGAAGGGGGAGGGGGAGGCTGGCACTGGGGCTGGGCACTGGTCCTGAGATTGTACCCCTGCGCTGTCGCAGTCGCTGTCTCTGTCACTGTCGCGATGCCGGCGCTGCCCGTGTGCCCGGGCGTGGCGCAGGCTGCCACTGCGCATACGCAATACGGGCGTGGCGCCTACACATCCCGGTAGGCACCGCGGCTGCCGCGCATGCCCGGAGGGGCTGTCCCCCGCCGCCATCTTGAAACCTGATCCAGAAGCCGGGCGCCGCCGTGGCAGGAGCATCCTTCGGGCTGGGGGCGAGGGGCCGGGGGGCGGCGGGGCGGGGGCAGCCCGCGGTGAGGGGCAGCCCCGGGGACGGGGGCTGTGAGGAGAGAGGGGCCAGCATCGCGGGGGGGCGAGCTGTGAGGAGAGGGGGCAGTATCGGGGGGACACCAGGAGGGGGGGCAGCCCAGGTGTGGCTGTGAAGATGTGAAGGAGGCGGTGTAGGGTGGGATGTTGCTGTAGCATCCGGAGTCCCGGCGTCTCACCCTACCCTAAAAGGGGGGATCGGTGCCGTCCGTGAGACGTGCCGGTGGGCTCAGGGATTGAGATGCGCTGAGCTCGGGAAGGTCTGGTGGGAGCCCCCAGGAGCAGGTTCGGGTGGGGTCGGGAGGGAGGGAGGATGAAGGAGACCTGCCGGATCTGCGCGCGGGAGCTGTGCGGCAACCAGCGGCGATGGATCTTCCACACGGCGGCCAAGCTGAACCTCCAGGTGCTGCTCTCCCACGTCCTGGGCAGGGAGCTGTGCCGGGATGGCAGGTCCGAGTTCGCCTGCAGCAAGTGTGCCTTCATGCTGGACCGCATCTACAGGTTCGACACGGTCATCGCCCGCATCGAAGCGCTCTCCATCGAGCGCCTGCAGAAGCTGCTGCTGGAGAAGGACCGCCTCAAGTTCTGCATCGCCAGCATGTACCGCAGGAACAACGACGAATCCAGCGCGGAAGACAGGGCTGGGGATGGGACTGTGGACCTTTCTAGCCTGCCTGATGCACGGTATGCTGCCCTGCTGCAGGAGGACTTCGCTTATTCTGGGTTTGAGTACTGGACCGATCAGGAGGAGCACAGCCTGGAGCCGCACAGCTGCCACGGCTCGGAGGGAGCCGGGAGCCGCCCGCGGCGCTGCCGGGGCTGTGCCGCCCTGCGGGTGGCCGACGCCGACTATGAAGCCATTTGCAAAGTGCCACGAAAGGTGGCCAGGAGCATCTCTTGCGGGCTGTCCAGCCGGTGGTCAGCCAGCATGGGCAACGAGGAGTCGTCCGTGTGTGATGCGGCCGAGTCCACCAGCTCCAGAGTGGCTGTGGATGGGGAGAGCATGGAGGAAGGCACACCTGCGTCCTCTGTTGAGTCCCTGGACACCACCGTGGAGGCGAGCCCTCCGCAGCAGAAGGAGGAAGATGCAGATAAGGGGGTGAAAGGGAATGGGAAATGTGATGATTTCTCAGATGACCGCATGACCCCAAACTCTTCACTGAGTGGGAACAGGCTGGAGTTGGCCCTCAATTTGATTAAGACTTTGGACTACAAACCCCTTCAGAGCCCCCGAGGCAGCCGGCTACCTATTCCTGTGAAGTCCAGCTTGCCCCACCCCAAGCTCAGCCGTGACTTGGCAGATGGCAGTGCTTCTGCTGGCTTAGCCTGTGCTGGTTCTGCCATCCTGAACACAGACAGAAAATCGTTTTCCAGAGCTCCTTTGGGTCTCTCCCTGGAGATTTCTGAACTGCAGGAGCTGTGGGATGACCTCTGTGAGGATTATATGCCGCTGCGGGTACAGGTAGAGGTCATGGTGCCGCCGTTCCATTGAGCAGCGTCCTCGTGGTCCCTCGCTGAGCCCACTGGGGATTCTTCTGTGCTGAGATAATACAGATAGCCACGTGTCGCTGAAACAGGGCTAAGAATAGGCAGCTCGGTCCTTTTTAGGTGTGCTGCTTCTCTGTCATTCTCCTGTCGCCTGTTTCCTCCCTGTGTTCTGGGAAATTAACCTCCCTCCTCCCCGTCAGTCCTCCCTGACAGTGCAGCCTGCTAGATGGGTCTAAGCTCTTTGTCATTCTCCTGCTGAGAAAGCACCAACTTCACTTCAGCTTTCTCTTGGAGAAGTCGGTGTGCCTTTTATCCGCAACCAAAGGGAATGTTTTAGGCTTCTGGGCATGTGTTTTCCGGCAGATGTGTTTTCTTTGTGCCTGAGTAATGGCTGAGTGTGAGGAACACCTGCCTTCAGCCCTGCCTCTGCAGGTCAGGCCTCCGACCTGCCTGACTTGCAGATCCGCCCAGGCATCAGTGGCCCGTGCCCTGAGGGACAGGTGTTTTCCTTGCAGGTGGATTTGTGCCAGAGGATGACTTTAGGGTTGGTATTCCAGATAATTGGTTTATTTTCTGATCCTTTGAAAAGATTCATCAATTAGCGGTAGGTGTTGCTGAGAGGCGACAAAAGCTCCTGCTTTTGGGTTGCTGTTATCTGCCTTCACAGCAATCCTAGCTCCAGTTTGCCTCCGTTTTGCTGGCTTTAATGAAATCTGCATTAGTGTGCAGTCAAAAAGCTGAACTTGTAACTTCTTTACCACTTTCCTTAATGAATAGAAGGCCTCCGTCAGCTTCAATTCAGGAATATCCATGTCAGCCTAATTGCATGCCCATTAGCAGCCTTAGTGCTGCCTAATGCTGTAGGTAGCCTGGGGGATTAGAAAAGTGGTCGTTTATTACTATGGCAACTGTGGCAGTGCTGAATTGCGCTTCCTATTTAGCCGGGCGCTGCTTGCTGCCCCATCTGCTCGGGCGTTCCCGGAGCTGTGTGCTTTTCCGTAAAAGCCTGCTCCAGAAACGATGTAGAGAGGAATGTAGGAACGCTAATTTTCATCTGCAGCACAAAGGCATCGCGCTGGCAGCCAGGGGCTGAGGATGTGAACCAGGGCATCGATGCTGCTGATTTTCACTGCATGGGACGTGTTTGCAGCGTATAAATGGGCTTTCTCTGAACAGAGAACGTGGCAGAGTCAACGTGTCGTGTTTACAGCTTGGCTTTGTGTCACACATGCCCATCCTCGTCTGGGAACTGCATTTGAGGAGTTTCTCCGGCCTCTGCCATCTGACCATCCTTGCCAGGAATTCATCCTGCAGGATTTTTTACTGCCTGTTTCTGGCCGTGACAGCAGCAGGTCTTCGGCACAGATTCTGGCTGAAGGGGCAAGGGCTTAATCCTTCGGATGGCTTTAACAGCAAAAATGGGAAGGCAGATGCAGCTAGCAGGCTCAATAGTTCTTGTACAAATTGTTTTTCTTTCTCTTTGTAAAAGCGATGCTCTTTCTAAAAGTCGGGTTCTGCTGTCCAGCGATTCCTGTGCATAAATGCAAAAGGAGTATCCAGGACATATAGGACCACAGTTCTTTCTATGGGAAACTTCAGTTCTTTAACTTTACTGAGCAGTCTGGTGTCGGGGCGTGTGACCTTGTAGGTACTGTCTTCTTGGGCGTTTTCTTGAACCAGCAATTCCTTCCTTTCCCCACGACAGCCCCAGGAAAGTGCCACCAAACGGCGCCTTTGTCAGACGCTCCCGCAGCTGCCCGCGGTGCCGTGCTGGCAGCGAGGGAGGCAGTGCCCTGCTGCCAGCCACTCCCCTACCCGCTGTTCTGGGCAGATCTGAGCTTGGCAGGCTTGGATAATGCCGTGATTATTACTTTTTAAAGAAGTGTTCTGTCTGGGTCAGCGTGTGCTGGCATTGCTGCGGCTGTGCTGGTTGTTAGTAAGATGCTGCTGGGGAGCTCTGCTCCTGACATGGCTGCAGGGAAGCACGAGGGTAGCTGCTTGGGCTTTGGAACTTTGGACTCTGGAGCTGGCTCTGTCTTTCTCCCTTTGCCCTCTCTGCTCTTAGCTCTTTCCAGGCTTTCTGCCGCCTTTTTTTTTTTTTTTTCTGAATGTGCTAATTGTGAGGAAATGTGTGCTTTCCTTTTTTTCTTCTCTGTTTTCTTTTCATCAACCTTATTTCAAAATAGGGGCTGTCTGACACAATCTGGCATCTCTCCCTGTCTGATCCAAAGCCTTCTGGCTGGGAAAATTTGAAATTACTTTTTCACGACTGTCTTAAGTTTTCACTAAAATCTTAACATCAGGGTAAAGGGAAGCAGTGTTTCTGTACGGAAGCTCCTGTGTGGGAGGGGCAGTGCAGAGATCTGGGGGAGCTTCCCTCTGCTGCCTGGCTTTCTCAGAGACGGCACATTGCTGTGGCTGCTGAAGATGAGGATTCACCCTGGCAGGGCTAATCAGAGCTGACTGCTCTCGTTGTGCTGCACTGCCTGGAGCTGGTGCTGCTTTGTGCGTGCTCCAAAAAGCCCTGCCAGGTTGCCATGGCCTCTGCACTGCAAACCTGTGCTTGCCAGGGCTTCCACTTACACCAGGCACCAGTACAGTCAGTGTCATGTCACCGATGATATTCAGGAATACCGAAGGAGTCCTGTGAGGGCTGGGAAGGGAGGCTGGCATTGAGTGCTGCCCTAAGGAGTTAACATTACTGGGCAGGAGGCAGAGAAATAGTAAGGAGGGATGACAAGGGATTAGTGTGTGCTCAGCCAGCCGGGTCTGGCGGGCCATGCATCACAAAGTAGGCTGTTTACATTCCCAATAAATGGGTATGTGTCATGAAAAAAAAAAATCTCAGCTGTGGCACTGAATTTGCTTGAGGAGCTGTAGGGAATTGTACACAGTGTGGATGCTGGAGCATGTGGAGCTGTGAAGGAGAGTCCAGAGTGGAGAGGGTTCACAGCCGGGGTGTGTGTGTGACTGCTAATCATGGCAGGAGGGGAACTGGTGGGAAGGATTGAAGATTGTGGGCTTGATGAAGACACAGAAGCTTGGCAGAGCATGGAAACCAGTTTGGTGCTGGTTTTGAAGCTTTTTTTAAACCAACAGGGCACATGGGAAGGAGAGGAGGTTTCAGGGATGTGGCTTGGGTGTGGGGTCGAGATCCATCATCTGCCTGCAGTGGTCAGAGCCAAACAAGCTGCTGGGTTCTTGGTACAGGAGTGAGGAGAGACAGGGAGCCCAACCACAGCCTCGGGGCAGCAGGGCACTTCTGGCAGGTCAAGCAGAGAGCTGCCAGGTGCCAGCCTGCCTCCCAGGTGAAGGGAGACACAGGCAGGAGAATGTATCACAGACAGCTGGAAAAGCACAAGGGGGCATGCTTAACCCCTTGCTGCAAGGTGTATGAGGGCTGACAGCTGAATAGAAGAAGCCAGTGCAAGAGTTGAGCCATTCTTTCATTTTTAAATTATTTTTTCATTTTCAGAATTTGCAGGATGAACATCAGCAGCCAGCTCCAGGTGACCCTGCAGCAGGGGAGCACGTGTCCGATCTGCATGCTGCAGAGCTGCAGGGCAAAATCCAGCAGTCTGAAGCTGCCAACAAGGTATTTCTTCATGAGCAGCACATTCAGTGCCTAGTGAGTCTGGTGTGGTTAGCACTGGAGGGAGGGTGCCTCCTAGTCTGGCTGGAGGCAGCCACCTGCACCTCCCTTCCAGCAAGGATGTGTGCTGACGTGTGGTTTTCAGTGCTTGTCTGCCAGCTTAAAATCATTTACTTTTTTTCTGTAGCTGAGCTGTGTAGATTTTCCATATTTATTTTTGCAAATCATTGTTTTGGAAGAACTTTCCACTTGCCTGGTGAGCCTTCCAGGAACTGATGAAGCAGAGATGCACAGGGTTATTTCCCTACCTCTTGGATTTGCATGGGCTGAGCCTGATGCAGGAGAGAAGGGGTGGAAGCTGCCTTCTTTTTTCAAGCAGTAAGGGAGATCAGCACAGAGGGGGTCCCGTTTTCATATCAATTTAAATACTTCCTTTTGAAAGAAACATGTATCTGAGTTCTCTTGAGGCACATCAACTTTAACACATGTTGGGAGGGGTATATCTTCATAATTATGCTCTTGGACTCTAAGGTAAATTATACCCACTGGGAAAATGGGAAAAAAAATCTGGTTGGGATATTTATTTAAATGTGGGGACAACCCTAAGGTGTTGGAGCTGCCTGGACCTCAAAGGTTGATCGGAAATAGAGACCCAAGGCCCAGTAAATGTATTTGTGTTTAAACAGTTTAAGGGGAGTGTCTCCTAGAGAAGAGATAACAGGACAGGTGTGTAAACTAATGAGCAACAAGACGCAATTATGTGACAGCACCACCTTGGTGCTTACTGAGGCTTGAGTAAGTTGTTAAAGGAGGGGTATCATCCGACATTAAGAATGCCAACAGGCAGCATGTTTAGAAATGTTAACAAGCACTTGTGTAACTGCACGTGTTCTGCGTCATGAACGTTGTGGTGAAAGCAGCAAACTGTCCTGAAACTGTCGGAGTGGGTGGCAGTGTCCTTAGTGTGAGAATGTTAAAGGCAAGAGTTTCTCAGGTTGTAAACCAGTAATTTAGTGAGAGGTTCCCCTTTGCTTTGCAGCCGTGCTGTTGGCACCCTGGTTAGCACAACTGGCTACGCTCTGTTGTGCTGAAGCCAAAACTTGATGCTAAATAAACCACTGATTTGATCAGTGAATGTGTAGCTTCTTCACGTTAATATTTTTCTTTCAGATTTTTGGGAGGTTTTTGTGCTGAAGCAGCCTCTTTTTCTTTCAAGGGAAGAGAAATAAATGATAGAAATTGGGAAGGCTGCTGGGCAGCCTGAGCAAGACTCTGCTGGGGTATGTGGGACGCAGTTATGATATGTGAACCTAAGCCTGAAACCTCCTGCAGGTGAGGTCTCCTCCCACCTCCAGCAGTGTTTACAAACTCTAGAGGGAGCCACGTTTACCTTGATCTGGTCAACACCAGGGCTGTATGGAATAAGGAGTAGAGGGAGTCTTAAGGGTGTTTATAGAGAGTATTAGGCAGGATCAAACAAACCCAAGTTATTTCTGTCTTCAGTTGTTACAGGAAAAGCTGAATGAACTGAATTTCGAATTAAAGTCTGTCCAAGAAACATCACAGAGGCAAGATCGTACAATCCAGAGTCTGAATGAGGCCCTGAAGAGCAAAGAGAATAAGGTAATATTTTTGGGTGGGAAAGGTGGTGCTCGCTGAAAGAGAGCAGCGTGCTGGCCCTGTAGGCAGTGGCTGAAAAGAAATGCTTAACCCAGTGCTTGGCACCCTGGATCTCAGTACATTATTTCTTGCAAAGCTCTTTCATGTGATGCTAATGTGTGTCGTAATCCAGGCCGGAGGGTTAGGGTTAACCTAATCTCCTTGGGGTGGGAGAGTTCGTGTTTCGTTAGCCCGTGACTGGGCTTCCTGTGCTCTGACTCGTAGACAGAAGAGCTGTACCGTATCATCAAAGGGCAGAACGAGACCGTGGCCAAGCTGCGGGACATGTTACACAGAAGCCGTCTGGGGCAGTTGCAGGTATGTCCCCGGAAAGCCCCAAAACACATCAGGTTTCATTCTGCAGGGATCCTGATTCTTAAATCCCTCATGTGAAGAGTATCTTTTGAGTTTCTCTGGTCCCTGTTGTTTTGCCAGGTGTCCGAGAGCCCACTGTCATCCCAGGAGCAGCAAATGTCACCGCTCGATCTTCAGAACACGCTTTTCTGCACCAAGCTGGAAGTGCAGAAACTGAAGAGAGCTCAGCGCCAGAAAGAGCATCAACTGGCTGAAGCCAGGAGGGCCACCCAGCTCCTGGAGACCACGGTGCATGAGGAAGAGCAGCAGAAAGAGGCAACCAGGAAACACAACCAGGTATGACTTAGCCTGGGTTTAAATAACTTAAAAAGCACTGATGTAGTCAATACTCCCACTCTATTCATCATTTCTGCCTAAGCCAGTCTGGGCACACTCGCCTAACCCCTTGTCACATGTGGGAGGGAGAACTCTCTAGCTTTCTTACCCTCATATCTGAGGATTTAGAATCAGCAAAGGCGCTTGATAAGTGTATATTTTGTCACTTGTATGTCTTTGGCTGGTGCAAATGTCCCATCTCTTTTTGCAATGTTACAAAGTTAATGTTCCCTGTTGTGCGGCTTAGCTGTGATTGACTAAAGCTCTGCCTGTGGCCAGAGCAAGGAGTTTAGATGGATGTGTACCCTGTAAAATGAGATAAATATAAACTTCATTACATAGAAGTGTGTTTGGAGATGTGAAGGTTGTAGTGTTGCAGAAGACTTTTGGCTGTACTCACAGTCCTTGCTTGGCTTTCTCAAACTGGCCTGCTGTTTACAGGTGTGTTGAGGACTGAATTCCAAGATATGTGCTTTTTCCTTGCAGGAGCTGCGTGCTGTGGTACTACAGCTGCAGGCAGAGCTGCAGGACAAGGCTCAGCAGCTCCAGACTGTGGAGTGGGAGAAATGCCGTGAGCTGCAGGCCCAGGAGCAGAGAGTGCAGCGTTTGAGTCAGCAGCTGGCTCACAAGGAGCAACTTCTGCAGGTGAGATGCAGAAAGATTAGAGTTGAGCGTAATTAATTGGGTTCTCTGCTCTTCCTTTGGTACTTGGCCATGCAAAAGTCTGCCTATAGCTTTCATGCATGCCCTTTAAAGAAGGAAAGGAAAGAGAGGCTTTTGGGCTCCCTAGATGAGGAATAAAGCACAGGTATCCAAGTGCTTCAGCCCACAGCAATGCCTGGTGAGCCCTGGCAGGTGCTAGTAAGCCAGTCCCAGCTGCTGGGACTCTACCACCCTTTGATGTGGAGAGTAAAGTAAGCATAGAGTAAGGAGATGATTATCTCTGATTCTCCTGTGCTTCCGTCAGGAGTGTTTCTATACTGACAGTTGTACTGGGGGGGTGTGTGTGTGATCTCTAGGAATCAAGGGAGCTTCTGCAATGCCATCGAAGCTTGGAAAAGAGCCCTGCAGCCATGAATGCCATGTTGGAGAAGCTGCAGCAGCGAGTCAGCGACAGGGATGCTGCTCTGGAGGTGAGCACATATTGTAGGCGATGTCTTGGTTGTCCCTGAGGCTCACCCTTTGGGCCCCAGGGGTGACCATATCTGCTACATGCTCTTCATGGCTCAGCCTTCCAGAGGAGCCCTCTGGGAAGGAAGAGCCGAGGTCCCCCACTCTTGCATTCTGGATTAAGCTGTAAACTGCCCAAAGCGGGGCCTTCAGCTCTGCCATGTGCTCTGCATGGGCAGCAGGCCTTGCCTTCTGGCTTTGCCATGTGCCCTCAGCACAGGCCTTATGTGCAGGCCTTACCATGTTCCTGCAGGTCTAGGCCCAGCCCTTCCCCACATGCACACGCACACACAGTGAATTGGTTCCGACCCATATAAAAAATTCAGTGAGATTTGGATCCAGGATCTCACACCCACACGGAGAGTGGTGGCTTCAGAGCCCTACTGCCCCATTCTAAGCAATTCCCCCCTCTCACATAGCGAGCAGTAGACGAGAAGTTCTGTGCCCTGGAGAAGAAGGAGCAAGAGCTGCAACAGCTCCGTCTCTCAATACGGGAGCGTGGAAGTGACCTGGAAAGACTGCGCAGTGTCCTCTCCAGCAACGAGGCCACCATTCATGTGAGTGCTTGTTCCTGGGTGTGCAGAGTCCAGCCTGGCTGTGGGGTGCTGCTAGACAGACCTTCCTGGGAATGCTCTGGTTGTTGCCGGGGAGAGCATCAGCAGATGTTGGCCTTCCTCTGGCCCTGTGTGAGGGGCACGTTCCTGGGTCACTCCTGTTTCTGGGTGTAGAAGGCACCAGGAGCAGATGGGTGAACCTGTGTGACTCTTTTAGCAGTTGAGACGGGTATTTCCAGTTCTGCTTAATTCAGGATTAAGTCTGTGTCCCTGATTGAGCTGCTTCTGTTGTGGTCCTCAGAGCCTGGAGAGCCTCCTGAAAGCCAAAACCCTGGAACTGGAGCAGGTCTCAGCAACCTGTCAGAACCTCCGCTGGCTCAAGGAGGAGATTGATGCCAAATATTGCAGCAGGCAGAAGGAGCAGGAAGGGATCATCCAGCAGCTGCAAACCTGCCTGCATGACAGGAATAAGGAGGTGGAGGTAAGGCCTTAGCTTGGCTTCCTGAGTTTGTTGGTAGAGAGAGTGGTCCCAGACCAGAGCCTGCTGGCTGTCTGCCTCACCTGCAGCTGTGCACAGTGCTTTGGAAGCTGTCTGCTTTTGGCACCTGTACGTACCTGTGCCTGCTGAGACACTACTCTCTCAGCTACACTCAGGCAGAAGAGCTGTTTGTCCTTGAGGAACTTTCAATTGGATGGTAGCAATGTCTCTCCCTTTCTCCCCCTTGTCAGGAGCTTACAGCAACTCTGCTGTGCAAGCTGGGCCCAGGGCAGAGTGAGGTAGCAGAGGAGCTGTGCTTGCGTCTCCAGCACAAGGAGAAGATGCTACAGGATCTCCTCAGCGACCGAAACCGTCAGACCATGGAGCACAATGCCGAAATCCGGGAGCTACTGCAGGCCATGAGCACCAAAGAGCAGCAGAGCAGAGTGAGTTGTGTGCAGGGCCACGGTGGGAGGCTGGGGTGGGTGGCTCTGCCTCTTGTTAAGCAAAGAGAAGCTCCCAGATGGGATGAGAGAAATGAAGGAGCTTGTTCCTCTGTAGGTAAAGAGGCCAAGCCTTGCTGAGGCTGTCTGGTGAGTAGGGTGGGAGGCTGCACTGGAGTGGCTGTGAGTGGCCAGGAGCAGTAGCTGCCAGGCTGGTTTACAGAGCACTTTGAGTCTCAAGTGAGAGAGAAATATTGAGATGGTTTCCCTTAGTCTCTGAAGAAGAAGAGGGACGGGGACCCTACTCCTGGTCATGGCCCTTCCTTCCCCTATTTTTCCCCCTCAACCAGGTGGCTGCTGAGAAGATGGCACAGGCTTTGGCTGAAAGGAGCTGCGAGCTGCAATTGCTGCGCCAGCATGTGTTGGGAAAGGAGCCTTTCGGGACCCACTTGGCTGGTGCCAGGCTGTTGAAGCAGCACAAACAGCCCATACAAGTAAGAATCATGCAACTGCCTGTGGCCTCAGGGCTCCAGAGAGAACTGTTTGCCACAGAAAAATGGGAGAGAGAGGAGTACCACAGAGAATGATAGAAATGAAAGTGGGATTAGGGAAGAGACTTCCTATAGGAGGAAGAGATGAAACTGAGGGGCAGAAATGCTGCCTGGATGTTCTGATCTTGATTTCACCAGCCTGTGTCACTCAGTGTCTCTTTTTGTTTTGATCAGGCAGCATTTGGGTCCACAGGGCACATAAAAGTATGAAAGACATCCACCCTCTGACCTTTCAGCATTGACCCAGTCCTTCCTTGGGCTGGACTGCTTTGCTGTATTGTAATCTCCTCCCTGACATTGTCACATTCTGGAGGGGACAAGAGAGCTAATTTTAGGTTGCACTAATTCTTGGCAGAGCCTGCTGGCTGTTTGCTGTCTCTTCCACAATTGGAGTTGGTATTTTTAAAGCAGCTTTGCTAAAACCCCCTTTGAGGCTGAACACAACTCCGAGGCTACATATGCCACGCTCCTACTTGAGCAGCTGTCAGTGGTTTATTGGTGAGCTGACATGTTGAATGTTTTTAAGCAGCTGTAAACAGGTTTCTATTCCCAGGATCAGTGAGCTCTACAGACTTCCAGGGATGTGTATATGGGCCAAGCTCTGTGTTTTCTTTCCTGCATGGTCCTTCTGGGCCACATCTTAGATGGAAATGTGGGTCTTTGTAGAGTCTCAGTTGAAGGACAGGTTGCTGCAGTTGCATGAAACCTGCTTAATCCTTACTATGAAGACACTGCCAGCAAACTCCAGTGCCAAATAAAGCAAGGCCAGTGCCCTGTTGCCCACACACGGCTTCTGGGTGCAATTCACTTCTCTCTGCTGCCTGGCAAGATCCCCTTCATTGGTTTCTCACATTTCAGAGGTGTCAAAAGAGCAACCAGCAGCTTTGCTGCAATCCTGGAGCTCTGGGGAAGCTGCACATTCCCCATAAAGGTGCAAACCTGGAGGCTTTTGTGTTTTCAGGAAATACTGGAAATAGGTTCTGGAGCTACAGCCATTGCCAGACCCTCACAGGGGGACAGCAGCTGCGGGGCTGAGGGAGGTGAGTGTGGTGACAACTTCTTTTGAGGTCCCCAAACATGACCAGGGCTTTCTGCTGTGGGGAAAATGTGGTCACATGAAACTGTGAAAGAGTAAAGAGCTTTGAACAAGAGTGAATATGGTGAAATAAAGCTGTGCCTCTCTTTAGGGTGATGACTGAGGGTGGGAGTGGGGAAAAAGAGGCTGGTGTTGGATTTGAGGTGAGGTGCTTCTATTCAAGATCTGATGCTGTCCAGTGGAAAGGTTTTGACTTTTTGTTTCAGGCTGAGCTGAGACAAGTTTGGGTTTTGCCTGGGACCAGGGTTTGGGTTTTGCCTTGGGACCAGGACACCTGAAATTTGTCTGGGGTAGAACAGCAGGCCTGGGATGTTGCTGTTGCTTTGGGCTGCTGTTCAAATATTAAGCAGAGAAGAAGGATATTTACTAAGGGACAATGGGGAGCACAAGCATTGGGGCCCTGTCTTTCCAAAGAGGGATTCTGTGTCATCATACTGGGGTTTGAACTGGCATGCAGTATCCCTGCAACCAAGCTGTCTTTGCAGTTACAATGTCAGCAGCAGAGCTGGAGAAGGATCTCGTTAATGCCAAAGAGGAGCTGGAGCTAATGGCGAAGAAAGAGAGGGAAAGCAGGGTGAGCTTATGATGAAGCCTGTGCTTGATCTCCCTTGTTTGCAGGAGACCTTTGGGCTGCCTCTCACTTGAGGTTTTGGACCCCACTATTGTGAGGATACCCCCAGTGAGAGAAATGGGGCAGTAGCTTGCAGGGGGATGTTGGCTCTCTGAAGTCTCTCACGGGATTCTCTTCCCTCTGTAGCGGGAGCTCAGTGCTCTCCAGTCTGTCGTGGCCACGCAGGAGGAAGAGCTGCAGGTGCAGGCCTCGGATATAGAGTCCCTGACCAGAACCATCCAGATCAAAGAGGACCTCATCAAGGTGAGATACTGCGCCGTGGTGGATCAGTTCCACCTGCAAAGGCTGCAGAGTCTCTTCTTTCCCCACATCCTCAGAACAGCATGGCTGGCTGGCTGTGGATGGTTTGCCTAAAGCTCTCTGTGGTACTTTGGCCAGAAGGTAAAGGCCACAAACCCCCGGAGTGTTGTCACTTGGCTTTTTGCTCCTTGTGTACCAAACACCCTCCTTTGAGAGCCCTTTAATCAGAGTGCATGGTGTCCCTTCTCAGTTCTTGCTGCAGGCTGTGGTCTGTGCCTAATCCACTCTGGGTGCTCTGGCATTTTTTTTCTTAGGAGACCTGGATCTTTCCAAACATTTGAAACTTTTGGCAGTTGCATTCCAGGGAGGTTTATGAAGGTCCAGCTGTCTTTGTTATTGATCCCTTCTTCACTGAGCTCTCCTGCTGCTTGTTGATTTTCAGGATCTGCAGATGCAGCTGGTGGATCCTGAAGAAATTCCAGCCATGGAAAGGCTGACACAAGAAGTGCTGGTGCTTCGGGAGAAGGTGGCCATGGCAGAATCACAAGGGCAAGAGGCTGCTGGAAACAGAAGGCAGCAGGTAGTGTGCCATGTGGGGCAAGCTCGAATGTGTTTATATTTCTGCTGGTGCTCAGTTGTGAGGCTTTGTTTTCAGCCTCTTGATGTGCCAAGATGTGCTTGTTCTTGGAAGCTGGCTGTGTGTGATGGAGAGGATTGGTTCCCTTTAGCACTTGTCCAAAGGGCAGAGTCTTCTGGGAATCCAGGGATGGCATGGATCAATTTGGACATGAGCAAGAGAGGAAGGGGGAAGCCCCAGTTTCTCGAGGATGGCCAAATGTCTCCTTTGATTTCTGTCTGGTTTGTAAGTGCTGCGTGTTGTCTCTTCTCTCCAATCAGTTGCTACTGATGCTGGAAGGGCTGATGGCTGAGAGGAATCGGTTAAATGAGGCTCTCCAGGCAGAGAGGCAGCTCTATGGCAGCCTGGTGAAGTTTCACACACACCCAGACAGGTAAGTGAGTGTGTGCCTTGGCTCTGTGCTGCCCTTCACTGCCAGGACAGGCATGGGTGGTCCATTGGGGCAATCCCTGAAGCAGTGGTTGTTCTGCAAGTCTGAGAGCCTTCAGTGGGGAAAGAGGGAGTTGACGCAAAACATCGGCCCAATGTTTTTTTGGGAGTTGAAGTTTTAGGCTTTTTCCCTTCAAGACGCTGTGGTGGCCAGCTTTAAATGCTCCCTAAACTCCCCCCCATTGCCATGGGATTTCCATCTCTGTTCCCTGACTTATCCCTTCCCAGCTCAGTTTCCCACCCACACTTGGCCACCTTTCAGAGACTGCTGTCAAATTCCCAACCAGCTGTTGGGTTGATAAGGATCTATCTAGGTGCTTATCCAGGCGGTTGTCTGTCCCCTGCAGTAATCCCATGCCCTTCATGAGGCTGCAGCCTCTGGGATATTTGAGCTACCTGATAGCAAGAGAGCACATAAGTGGAGTGCTCGGGTTAGCACTGAAGAACAGCTGTGACTCTGAGTCCCCTAGCATGGGCTGGAGCCTTTTTTGGGGATGGCTGTGCTCTGGGGAGGTTAGAGGTGAGGCGGGAGGTGGCTGATCTGCCTGGAGTCAACGTCAGTGTCGATGGAGGGGCCGGTTTGGTGTGTGCTTGCTGCAGCCTGTCTAACCCTCTTCCGTTCTGTGCGGCGTGTCCGCTTAGCGCTGCGAGAGACCACGCTCTGCAGGTGGAGCTGGAAGGGGTCCACGAGCTCCGGGGACAGCTGGAAGAAGCTCTTGGAAGAAGCTTGGAGTGTTTGAGCAGGCTGGAGACACAGGGCGCCATAGGAGGTGGGGAACAGGAGCGTGTGAGAGTCCTACCCCAGCATGCCTTCTGAGCACTGGCGCTCACCCGCCTGCCACGGAAACGGTTCACTAACCGAGCGAGCCTGTCTCACTGACTCTGGGAGGGTTGCTTTGGTTCTTAGTAATGGTACAGTAGAACTGGTGCAGGGCTTTTTTGTTTTATTTTTGAGCTGCTTCGGAAACGGCGATCAGTGCAATCCACCCGTGTCTCGTGTACGTTCCTGTCTGACCTACCCTGGTGGCCACTGATGTATTTGCACATTCAAATCATTCCATTTTAGTTGATTTCCCTCTATCTCCCTTCTCCTCCCACCTCCATGGGCCAAATAAAGATTCCCTATCTCTGAAGGAAACACCAGATGTTTTCTGTCATCTCCCAAGTGCATGAGTGTGAGTTTTTGTATTCCCTTACCATTTTCTTAAACCAGTGACATCCACCTCTTGGGTTGATGGTGGTTGGCCCAAAGGGAGACAGTGTATATGGAAAAGTGGGTTCCAGAGACAGAGAATTCAAGTCCTGGTGACACTTGGCTGGGCCTCTTACACAAGACTTGAGTGTAGAACCAGCGATTCAGTTTATGCTTAAACCAAATCCTACTCCAGTATTGATGATTTTACTGAATGGGGTTTTTTTCCCTAATTGTCTCAGCCTAGCTTGTGAGTCTTCAAGGGAGAATTTCCTCCTCTTTTTGACAGATGGTTTGGTGTGACTGAGACAGCGCCTGGGCTGGGTCTGCTCCCTCACTTGTACACCCACATCTTGTTTACAGGCTCCATGCACCCCCTGGGCTGTTGGACAGGACCCTATTTCTGCATTGCTGGGGTCTGTCTCACTTGGCACCACTGCATACCTTTTCCAGGGTCTCTTTCAGCTCCTCCAGGAGTGTGGAGGCTGGCAGGAGAGCTGAAAAACAGCAGCAACAGCTTCCCAATGATCAGTGCTTCCCACACATGGCAGGCTATGGATCTCTTGTCCCCTAATCACTTCCCAAAGTGGCAGGAGCAAATTTTGCGCCTCTGAGCATCTGTTTCTGCTTGCTGGGGAGGCTGAACTGGGCTGAACTGTGCTGTGCACCCGGACCTGTGACTGCCCTGCTGCATGGCTGCTTGTGACTGCTTTACAGGGCACCAGCTGTCCTGTTCCTTTTGCCCCTGCTGAGAGCTCCTCTTCCTGTCTCAGGTGGGGCTGGGATGCAGCACAGCTCTCCCAGCAGGTCAGGACTGCCCCTCTGGGTCAGCACTCAGCTGTGTGGTGACCTCAGTGGTTCCCATATGGCCAGAAGGGGCACAGCTGGAGGCTGCTGGGCAGCTCTGGGTTTGGTTAGCTTTTCCTTTCTTCTGTTTCATCTCATTCCCTTCCTCTCACTTCTCTGTGTAGCACCATCTCTTTATCCTTCTGCTTCTTGCTTTGTAGGAGCCTTTGTGTCCCTGTCCTTACCTTTCTGCCTTCCTTCCTCCATCCTGGCACTGATGCCGAGCTGGCCTCCTGTCAGCAGTTCTTTGTGCTGTCTCATAGCTCTTTGTGGAGATCTATCCTTCCTCTCTCAACTTTCCTGTGGACCTTGTTCCTCTTCCCTTGTTCCCAGCAGTGTGAAGACTCCCATGCAGCTGGTGCACCTGGGTGTCCCGTGCTTGTGGGCCATATGCAATTTGCAAGCCATGTAACTAATTCTCTGTGCCTTCAGGCTGGGGTAAAAGACAGAGAAGTCTATGGAAAAGTAGTGCTGGGGTTGCATCTCTTGTCTCCTGTGCTGGTGGCACACAGAGACCTGAGCAGCCTGGTGTGCTCCTGCTGCCATGGAGGGTTCAAGCACTTGGTGAACAGCAGCCTGGGCACAGCTGCCCTGCGTACACACTTCTTTGCTCCCCCACTACCAAATTCCTCTTCTTCCCCTGGGTTTGGTTGGTTTATTTTTCTTTGAGATTTGTGCTCCCTTTTTCTCTCTGGTCCTGGAGTGCTGGGAGCTGTGTGGAGCTGTGGGTGAGGCTGAAAAGTGGGATGCTGTGCCCTGGCATAAGAGCTGATTCTCCTATGTGCCCATAGCAGCTGTGCTGGCTGTGTGCCACCCTGCTCTGCTCCTTCAGCCACAGTGACCCACCTTGAGAGCCATGTGGCCCTCAGCCCCCCAGCAAAGGCTGCAGCTGATGGTCTGCATCCCCTTACCCTTCAGGCCCTGCAGGCACTGAACTATCCTCCTGCATGGTTTGGCACCTGGCTGAGGGTTTTTGCAACCTCGTGGCAGTTGCTTGTCATGAGTGTGTCTCCTGAGTGTGGCACCAATGCTGTGGACGGTGCACTGTGCAAATGCCTGCCCTGCTGCAAGGCATGCTTCTGGCTGGTCCTTAGCTATTCCTCCTGAGAGCCACGTGCTTCCTTGCTGGCTTCCCCTTCACCAGCGATGCTTGGCATCTCTCCTGCCGCGATTTCTCTGTTATCCCCTGCTCTGTGTTCAGCCTTGCCCAGGAGCTCCAGACCTAATGGTGATGGATTTGGCCACAGGCAAAGCAGCTGCCTCTCCTTTGGTGCAAAGGCAGCTGTGAGACCTGACCCTGCACAGCCCCAGGGGAAAGTCTGGGGCCCTGTCCAAGCACCCGTCTCCCTGGGAGGAAGAGGGATTGGGGGTACACCCATGTCCCAGCTGCCTAGGCAGGCGTTGTAAGTCCTCACCCAGGGTTTTGCATCAAGGGCCCAGGAGCAGAGCTGTGTGCAAGCAAGAAAAGCATAACCTCAGCTCAGCCCAAAGCCCCCAGGCACTGTGGTATGGGACACAAGTGTCCCTTTACCTCTGCAAAGCCAGTGCAAGACTTTGAAAGAGCTCAAGGCCATGCCTGACAGCAGGGCTTGGGCAATGTGGGGAGGGTGGCTGATAGTGCCTCCCAAGCTACCTCTGCCTGGGCAGTCAGGCCCCCAACACCAGGCTGAGGCAGTGCCAACAAGGCTCCCTGACCAAACTCATGCTGCTGCTGTGTCTTGTGAAGTGGCTGCAGAGTGGGTGGTGTGTGTGCACGTCTGTCAGAGCAGCAAGCACAAGGTGGTGAGAAAGGAGAGATGTGGATGGGGCAGATACCAGTGCTGGGGTGCGGTCCCCTCCCTCACTGATGGGCCAGCACAGGATGCTGGGTTGGAACTCCAGCATGCAGAGAGGGGATGGAAGGGCACAGGGACAGTAGGGAAACCTCGGTCCTGCTGGAAGTGCCCAAGCACCAGGTGTGTATGAAGCAGTCACCTGCCCTGGGGCTGCCCACAGTGGCCATGAGCATCACTAGGAAGGAGAGTGCAGAGGCAGTGCTGCCAGTGCCAATCCTCTGAGTGCCTTGTGCTGTGTGCTGTCCCCTAGGTCAGGCCGCAGGCACAGATGCCAGCGTTGCCAGCACCAACTTCACCGACGGCATGAAGGAGGAGACAACCCGTGGCGTGGCAACCCAGCACGTGAGTCAGGGCAGCGCGACACTGGGAACAGGGGTGGCAGAATTGGGCACTGCACCACTGCCAAACTGTGTCCTAGCCCCTTTGGAAACGCCCCCATCACCCTCTGTCTTTGTCCCTCTAGAGCAGCCCCCGGGCCCTTAAGGAAAGTGGGAGCACCGAAAGGAGAACAGCGCCCACCGTGCCAGAGCGGGAGCTGCGAGCTGAAGAGGAGCTGCGGGAGCTGAAGGCACAGCTGGAGGAAGCCGGCTTCTCCTCTGTCTCCCACATCAGGCAAGAACTCCGTGACTCTGGAGCCAGTGGGTGGCAGTGGCTGGAGGGGACACCCTGCATCCCAGCCTCTGCCTGCCCTTCACAGTGCCTTGTGCCCCTAGGAAGGCGATGCTGAGCCTGTGCCTGGAAAATGCGGAGCTGAAGGAGCGGATGGGTGAAGCCACATCGCTGCTGGAGGGCGGGGAGCAGGAGGAGGCTGGGCTGGGCAGCCCCCTGGCCTCTGAAACCCACAGGCTGCAGCGGAAGACCCGCAGTTCCCTCGGGGACCGCCCGGCCGGAGGCAGTGGGGATGGCCAGGGGGTCCCAGCAGAGAGGGGAACTGTGCCCACCAAACGCCCAGCACTGGAGGCACGATCCCAGGATGACATGCCCAAGAGACCCTGCCCTGGAAGCCTGGGTGGAGGGGACAGGAGCCACGTAAGTGCACAGGGGACTAGAATGGGGATGAGGATAGAGATGGGGATGAGGGTGGAAACGGGGGGCTGATAGCTCGTCTCCCATCTGGCAGGTGGAGGGCACTGTTCCCGGTGGGGGTTGGCCAGGGCTGGGCACAGAGCTGCATTCCCAGGTGGCACAGGGCCAAAGGCAGTGCCAGGAGCTGCAGGACAAGCTTGCCGCCTCAGAGGCCACAGTGCGGGCACAAGCTGAGCAGCTGGAGAAGTACCACGTCCTGCTCCGTGAGTTAAAACCGCGGGTGGGACAGGGAGTCTGTGCCGAGCCTGGCATGCCCTGTGCACTGTGCTGTGCGTGGGGCAGGGGTGGTGAATCCTTCCTGGGGAGGACCCTGAGCTGAATGGGCTGCCCAGCAGGTGAACCTCACACCCAGCAGCTCAGCAAGCAAGTGCAGGTGGACTTCCAGGACCTGGGCTATGAGACGTGTGGACGAAGTGAGACCGAGGCTGACCGGGATGAGACCACCAGCCCTGGTAAGGAGAGCCAGGGTTCCAGGGATCCCTATGCTTTGCCTACATGGCATGGAGAAATGACACACTGTGCCCTCTACAGAGTGTGAGGAGCCAGATGTGTTCAGCGAGCTCAGCCTGGGCGAGGAGCTGGGGTCCCCATGCCAGCTAGGGGTGCCCAGAGCAGGCAAGACTACCCAGAAAGTCATGGCCCTGGAGGATGTGGGGGCCCTGCACCAGCACATCCAGGACCTCAAGGCACAGCTGCTCAATGCCAACAAGGTGATCCAGAGCCTGCAGCGCCGTGCCCGCTCCATCTCCGTCACCAGTGGCTACACCTCGGGTGCTGAGCGGCCTCTACCAGATCCCAAGGCCTTGGTCTCCCCAGCCCACAGCCTCACTGATGAGGATGAGGGCTGGCAGTCGGATGGCCATGGCACCCTCTGCCCGCCTGCCCTGCGGGCACACCGTGACCTGCAGAGCCTGGTGCACCGTGTCGCCCTCCTCGAGGCACAGCTGCCCTCAGCCAAGCCTGGAGGGGCTTTGCCCAAGGAGCTGCAGTCTGCCACTTGGCCAGGGTATGGTCCTGGGGACTGGGACTGGATGGGGGGCTACGGGGGTCCACAGGAATTTCTCAAGGGTGGTGGCTCCCTGTTGCATGTTTTCCCTGCAGCCAGGTTCCTGGGGTGTTTGCACGGTGGGGTAGAGCCCCAGCAGTGGACAGTGCACAGACTCCCTCTATGGCACTCTCAGGGAGTCTGACTGCCCTGCCAATGCCCTGCCTGCCCATCTCTCCCAGGAAGTACAACTCGCTGATCCAGGCACAGGCTCGGGAGCTCTCCCACCTGCGGCAGATGCTGCGGGAGGGCCGGGGCGTGAGCCGCAGCCTGGCCCAGCACCTGCGGGACGCCCTGCGGTCCTTCGAGGACCTGCTCCGCGGCACTGACATCGACTACTACCTGGGCCAGGGCTTTCGGGAGCAGCTGGCCCAGGGCAGGCAGCTGGCTGAGAGGCTCAGCGACAAGCTGGGCACCAGTAAGTACCTTTAGGGGGCCAGTGGGAATGGGTATTGTGGGTGCACGACAGGTGAGGAAGGGATGCTTTGGTGGGTGAAGGGCTGTAGCCACTTAAACATCTTGTGCTGGGCTATGCTGTCCTGCTCTGTTTGGGGCTGGGCATCCTTAGGCATGGAGACACTGACTGGCTCTTCTCTGCCTTGGTTTTAAAGGAGATCGACAAGATGGGGAGGATAAAACTAGTCATGAACTCCTGGCACTGAGGTACCTGTTCCCAGGGAGGGTTCATGGGACCTGCTTGGTGTGGGAACCCTGGGGTCTATCACTGCTCTTGGGGTGGGGGGCCCAGGATGCCCTCAATATCTCTGCTTCAGGTACAGATCCTGGGGCTACCTCTGGGGTTGGGGACCCCTATGGGCACTCCATGTCTCCGAGCAGCCTTGCATCACAAGTGGGACATGCCGTGTGGGGTGTCATGTAGGAAAGAGCTGTGGGATGGAGGTCACCCTGACCTGCCAGCCCAGGTGACAAGCTACCCCTGCAGGCTCAGCCAGAAGCTCCAGGAGAAGGAGAAGGTGATTGAGAGCCTGGAGGTGAAGCTGCAGGACCGCTCTGAGTCCCCAGGTAGCAGCTGCCCACCCTCTGAGTCATCCCACTCTGCCACGAGCTCCTCCTTCACGTCTGAGGGGCTGGAGCCCTGCTCTGATGGGGATGCAGCCAGCGAGTGCAGTCAGTGCCATGAGGAGCCTGCCCAACTCACAGGTACTGCAGGGTGACCAGGGGCCACAACCACCTCTGGACATGTGGACTTGGCTGCTTAGGATGTGCCAGGGTCCCCAGTGCCCCAGGGAGAAGGGATCTTTGCTAGGCTGAGCCAGAGCCACGCTAACATCTCTCTCTCCTATCTCTAGGCCATCACTTGGACTCCTTGTCCAAACCTGTTAGTGCCCCCTTGCCTGCACTGGCCCCTGGGCTGTCCCCCTTCTTGTCTGCTGGGCCCCCCCCTCCCACGGCCCCACCATTCCTGGGCTGCTGTGGGACCTCTGTCTGCTCCCTGGCTGAGGCACAACAGGAACTGCAGGTGCTCCAGAGGCAACTGGGAGAAAGTGAGCACGCTGACTCTGGCTTGGGTTTGGTCCTGCCTGCCCTGCATGCTGTGCTGTGCCTCATCCCCTCCCACCCTCTCTGACCTGCCTATCCTGCCCTGGACCTTCTGCTTCTTGGGGATATGGTTTTGAGGTTGGGTCCCATCTCTCTGGCTGACAGATGATGGGGACATGTAGCTCTTGTGCAGAGAGGTCTTGGTGGGTGGAATGGACACGGCTGGAGGCAACACTAGCCCTTGGTGTGGGCACTTGGGTATCCCAGGGCCTTTGGGAAAGGGTAGTTTAGCTAGTTGTTCTGTAAGAGTGGGGCTGAGACCCTCCACCTTGTGTCACATAATCAGCAAGCTCTGGGAGAAACTCTGCTCTTCAGCAGGAGTGGGTTTGATCAGGGTGGGAGGTCAAGTGATGGGGGATCACTGTGGGGGAACACTGGGCTGCACTGTTGGGCAGAGCGAGAAGGGGGCAAAAAGCACATGATGGGAGTGTGTTGCCTCATTTTTTGTCCCTGCTCATTGTCCTTCTCCTCCCTGATTTGCCCTGTGTGTGGAGGTGTGGCACTGCCCGTGGCACCAGCAAAGCCTACAGTCCCACTGGGCCCCTTTGGAGAGGGCAGCAAAGCCCCGGCATCGTTCTGCCAGCACGGTGCACTGCAGAGCCTGGCTGAGCTCCCCGGGGCCACCTCAGCCCGTGTCCTCTGGGACGTACCCCCACCTGGCCAGACACCTTATGGGGCCCTGCCATTGGGGTGCACTTCCAGCCAGAAGCTAACAGGTATGGTCCATGTTGGAGACCACAGGGGCATCCTATGTGCGTGTGGGGGAACAGGGAGGAGATCTGGCACCAGAATGACTGTGGGACATGACTCTGGCATGGGGCAGGATAGTGGGGATGGCATGAGGCAGATGGCATTGCCTTTCCTGCCCTGAGCCCTCTCCTTGGCTGTGGCAGGGGCAGACCTGCTGGAGGAACACTTGGTGGAGATCCGCAGCCTGCGCCAGCGCCTCGAGGAGTCCATCTGCACCAACGACCGGCTCCGGGAGCAGCTGGAACGCCGCCTGGCCTCCACCAGCAAGGCCAGCGGTACGGGGCTGCACTGGGCCAGGGCTGCCGGGGTCCCAGGCTCTGCACAGCCTGTTGCACGGGGAGGGTGCTCACCCCGTGTACAGTGGGGCACTGGGGAGAGCGACTCAGCACTGGTCCCCTCTGCAGGATTGCCCAGTGATGTCTATGCCCAGACACCGGAGCTGGGGCTGCAGCTGAGCGGGGAGAACCAGGCTCTGCGTGAGGAAAACCGGACCGTGCGGCTCCAGCGTGACCACCTCTCCCAAGGTAGGGCTGGGCCACCAGCATACTGGGTCTCAGTCCCAGAGGGCTGAGTGGGGTGGCGGTGACACCTCCATGGTCTCTGTCAAGCAGAGCTGGTGCGGGTGCAGAAGGCACTCCTGTCTGCCTGCTCCCGGGTACGGGAGGCTGAAGCAGAGCTGGGCCAGAGGCGTGGGAAGCAGCGGAGGCTGGCAGAAGAGCTCGCTGAGTGCCAAGAGAGTGTCCGGCAGCTCCGGGACGAGCGGCTCTCTCTGCAGGAGGACAACAACAGGTAAGGTTTGGGGCACTGTGACCTTGGGGCCACAGGACTGGGTGGGCACCAGTCCCACGTGTTACCCCTTTGCAGGCTGCAGCACTCAGTGACACTCCTGCAGCAGCAGAGTGAGGAGCAGCGCCTGCTCCTGCAGACCCTGCGTGCAGAGCTGCACGTCTACGAGAGCCTCCCTGTCCCCTCTGCCGAGACACGAGCAGGTACAGGACCCGTGCCCAGCCCCCTCAGCCCCTGGTCTTGGGGTGCCTGGCCCCTCTGCAATCCTTGGGTGGTTCTAAACACCTCTCCTGTTGTGGCAGCAGGTGGGACATGGTGGCCTTGCTGGCAGGCAGAGAGGGAGGGCAGGACCCCAGCAGCCCCTGGCACAGAGCCACAGATGTCCTCAGGGGCTCAGATGCTTCTTGTTCTAGGCTGCTTCCCATCTCCTCCAGTGCGGGATGTTGGCACAAACGCAGCAGCTCCCCTCTTCTCCCCGCTGCCCTCTGACACGGTGGTGGTCCAGCGGATGGACGGTGGGTACCAGAGCCTGACCACACACAGGTCTTAGGAGCTTAGGAGCTGCTGAGACCTGACAAACTCATGGCAGCACTCTTGCTGAGCAAGACTGGAGAGCTCAGGGGAGAGCCAAGCCCCCAGGATGGGATGAGGAGGACCACGAGGGGAGCAGGCAGGGTTCCTCACCGATCCCTGCTTGTTCCACAGAGCCACAAGAGACAGACCCATTGGTGAGGAAGAGCGAGGGACTGACGGGGGCTCATGTTGTCGGCCGCCTGGACACATATCAAGCCCTGGAGCAGCACATCGTGGAGGGGAAGGCCCTGGCCCGTGAGCTGATGTGTCTCACGCGCCCGGCGCTTGGACTGCCCAACTGCCAGCTCGCGGGAAAGGAGGTAAAGTGTGGGCAGGACGGGGCTGGCAGCACCCGGGGGCCAGACCTTTGTGCACCATGTGTGACATGTCTCCTGAGCCCAGAATCAGCCCTGAGGCTTGCAGGGCTGGCAGGAGGCAGGGAGCCTCCAGCCTGGGGGCTGCTGCTGGCACTGTCCTGCCACACTGGGCTGGGCACGGCAAGTCCCCAGGTGTAGCGGGATGTGGGTGCCCCAGCAGCACCTGCTCCCGCACCCTTCTCCCACAGGCTCTGGGATGGGCAGGGACAGGGCAGGGGCACCTGTGGGGCAGTGCCAGCACCCTGCACAGCATCCTGGAAGAGTGTGTGTCTCTCCTCACTGCCTTCTGGAGCACCATGCTGCCTGTCAACCTCACCCAGCACCAGGGCAAAGTGAGCAGGGCCTGGGGACTGGCAGGGCACTGGGGCTAGGTGCTCACTGCTCATGACACTCCTCTCCTCTCCATGCTCCCAGGAGCAGGCACTACAGGGTGAGATTGCAGTGCTGCGGGCCCGGCTCTCTGAGAGGGAGGATGCTCTGCAGAGCACGGCCAAGCGGCTGCGCAGCACAGCACAGCTCAAGGACAGCATGGAGCACTTCATCGTCAGCCAGCGTACGTGGGCCCAGTGGCACGGCCAAGCTGGCTGGTCCCCAAGTACCTGGGGTGGTTCCACAGCACAAGGGCCTCACTGACCCCATCTCTCTCTCTCCCCTGCAGTGACCAGGACCCACAACGTGCTGCGCAAGGCCAGAACGAACCTGGAGGTGAGTTTGCCCTGGCAGCCAGTGTGGGATAGGGATGGGTATCTCTGCCCTAGTGAGCCCTGATGGCCTGGGGATGGGCACAGGTCACACACACCCTGTGGTGGCTGACAGGGGATGCTGAGGGCCAGCTGGGTGCAGTTGTGTGTTGGGGGGGGGGGCACACATTTTTGTTGTCTATCTGCAGCCTATGTGTCCATGTCTCCAGGGCACAGCAACTCTCCCTCTTACTGCCACGTGTGGTCTCTTGCCAGGTGAAGGCCCAGCAGGCCCTGCCTGTCTCTTGAGCCCTAGGCAGGGCAGGGAGCGCTGGCCTGCCATGGAACAGCCTGCTGGCTGCTGAGTCGTGCTATGCCAGAGGGCTGGAGCAGACCCTGTCCCTGCTACTCGGAGGGCTGGGGTGGACAGGGGTCTGGGGTGTGCTACACTATTAGTGGGTTTGGGCTGCTGTGGTGGTTGCATGCCCTTCACCAGCCTTTGCTTGGCATTGCAGCAGCAGCTGCTGGCTTGGACTTTGCCTGCCCCACGCTTCAGTGCTGGCCCCCTTCCACCCTTGGTGCTCAGTGGGGTGACAGAGCCCTCCACACTGAGCACCCCTTGCCCTGGGACCTGGTCCCACCTGTAACCCTGCTGAGTACCCACCCCTGCTCATGGATGTATGTATATGTATATAGACAGAGGTATCAGAATTGCGTTTTGGGGGCTTCCCAGGCATGTTGGGGCCCCAGCGCGGAAGGAAGATGTAAGAAATGCCATATTCTGTTCAGTGGCTGAAGAGTCCCCAATAAAGGTTACCTTTGGGTTGTGGTGTTTCTGGCCCGCCTGTCTCTGCAGCAGTGTTCCCCCTCCCCAACCCACCCACAGCACAGGGTGCCAAAGGCACCAGCTGGCCCCAAGGGGGTGGCTCTGTGCCCCACCCCAGCACCCCTAGGGCAGCTCTGTGCCCTACTGGGCGCTGCCTTTCCTCCTCTTGCTGTTTCAGAGCCCCCCTCCAACACCAGGCAAGCAGCACCGAGAACAATAAATACTGTAATAAATAGAGAAATGCCTGTCCCATGGCACTGCTGCGGCAGCAGGCGGTGCAGCCAGGGTCCTGGGGTGCCTGCCCGGCTCTGCTCGCCCCAGGCCCCTTCAGCGTGGGCATGTGCCAGTGCCCCTCTGGCTATGATGAAGCCAGCCCTGTCCCATAGAAGCACTCAGTGCTGGGGACAGAGCAGTCGCAGTCAGTCCTCGACGGTGCTGTCCCAGCGGCAGGTAAGCGTGGCTGTGTCGGGCTGTACCTTCCACCCTGCTGGCTCGATGCTGAACCTGGCAGGGGGCTGGGGCTCCAGAGCTGAGAGCCCTCCTCAAAGCTGGGGGACAGCCCCACAGCCAGGGCTGTGGGACAGGGGGCAGGTAGCAGGCTGGAGTGTCACGGAGCCCCTAGTGATCAAGGTGGCCTTTGGAAACTCAAGACCAAGACACCAGAGCAACCTTCAGCAGGTAGGACACATTCCTGGAGGCCTGGGGTGGGGGTAGTGCTAGGATCACCTTGAGGCCCTTGCAGGCTGGAGAAGACAGTCAGGGTGAAGCCCTTTCCGTGTTGGGCGTGAGGAAAGGCTGTTCTGGTGAGCAGCAAAGTGGTCCCAGAGACTCACAGAAGCCTAGGGGAGCTGCAGGTGGGCGGAAACCAAGGGCTAAATCGAACCACACCAGTAGGATGAGACAGTGTCACAGGCCCCAGCGGCCCTGGGCTCATTGCCAGGGCCTGTGTCCCTGCCAGGTTTGAGGCTGGAGCCAGCACCTAGTTCTCACACAGTCCTGTGGCCCAGTGTGTGCAGACAAAGCGGCGTTTCGTGTCCTGCGTGGGGGGTGGGCGAGGCTCTGGCTCAGATGGGCTTGTACAGCAGTGTGGTGACGTACTTCTTCTTGTAGCGGTGCGTGGCACTGAGCACCATCACGCCATCCTGCGAGAGGCACAGCGTCAGCAGGGGGACTGCAGCACTCCCAGGGCAGCCCTTGGGAGGAGGGCTCTGGGGGCTCAGAGAGCTGCCCCAGCCCATCCCTGCTGTCCCAAGTCTCACAGCCTGTGAGACACATCCAATACAGGATGCCAGGGCAAAGGATCTGGTATGGGGCTGCTCAGCTCCACCATGGTGCAGGGAGGCAGCTGAAGGGAATTGTAAGGAAGCCACAACCTCCACCCCTGCATGTGCCACACTTCAGTGGGCAGCCAATGCTGTCTTTAGTGGGTCCTCTGGTCCCATCTCCACCCCCTAGCTGTCCAGGTTCTGCTCCCTGCAGGTGCTGCAGGCTCCCGGAAGCTATGGCAGCTCCCATTCCCTCACCCAGCAGCCAAGTGGGACCTGCGCTTACCTTGATGGAGAGCGCGTAGAGGTGATTGAGCATGACGTGGTTGGGTTCGGGCAGCAGTGCTGGGTCGCACTAGGAGGAGAGAAGTGTCACAAGGGAACAGCAGAGCCCTGATCTCCCAGCCCTAGCCAGCACAGGGAGCTGCTGTCTCAGGCAGTTTGAGCTTCCTGGTGTCTGAACAGGAACAGAGCTCAGCTAAGCACCAGGAGGCCAAATCAGTGTGGCTAATGGGAAAAGTGATGCTTTTCCTAGGAAACGGCAAGGGCCAGGCCTCAGCCAAGGGGAGATCAGGCTCCCTGCAGACAGGACTCCCCTCTCACCCCCAGCGTGGCTTTCTGTGTGGGCAGAATGCTGGTACACACCGAGATATTGGTGTCCTTGTTCAGGATGACCTGGAGGAGATGAGGTGGGAGGATGGGTGGGGATTTGAAGCGCTCCTCGGGCCGGTATACGTACATCTCTTGGCCGTAAGGTCCAGGTGGTGAGCTTGATAAGTCTGAAGAGAAGAGAGAGGAGGAGACATGAAATGGGTAAAGCAGGATGGGAGAGCACAGAACAGTATCCCAGAAGCTGAGAAGGACCCAGCAGGATCTTTCAGGCACAAATATCTTCCACGAGCTATGGCCAGGTATCTATCCTTTAGCAACAGTTCAGCCTTTTCGCAGCAGAAAAAGCAGCCAGGTGAGCCCGGGGCATTTCCAAGCAGGGCTGTAAGCTGGTACATGCACTGACACAACACAAGCACCCCAGGGTATCCACCACAAGAACCCTGCACGTGTTCTTGGCACAGCCAGGTCCCTCTCCCACAGGAAGCAGCTGGCTTACCCCAGGGCTGTACCCTTGGCAGCAGGGACACAGGGATCAGTTTGCCTGCATGCTCTTGGTACTGCAGGACTGCCTGATGAGGGGGTCCAGGAAAAGCAAATGGGAACTCTAGACTGAACAGCTGCTCCACACATGGGAGGGACCACAGGAGCTTTTGATCACTGGAAGCTGGACTGGCCCCATCTCCCAGCTATATCTGATCTGATAATTTTGGAACAGCCAGCACCCAGAAGGGCTCCACCTCTCTGAGCTGCTGCTGCCTGCTGGCTTCTCTCCAGCAAAGTGCCTCTTGCCCAGGCTGGGAAAGGACACGGAGCTGAGCTGTATCTGAGATGGGGTCGTACCAGGGACCAACACACGACTGAGCTGTCTGCCAGCATTACACACCAAGCCAACACTGCTGGTGCCTGCGTGGTAACCTAACCTGCTGCTGTAACACAAGCAGAGGGGGAGGTCTGCAATGTGCTACCACTAGTACAAATTACCTTGGCATGTAAACCAAGAGTAGCTGCTGAAAATAACCTGGATCCTGCTCTCACCTAGCTCGTACCCCGGATCAGATGACTTACAGTTGCTCAGACAGAAAGGGCTGATGTTCCCAGCGTTCACCAGTCCAAAACGGCTCCCTCAGCCGCGCACAGGCACTGGCTCTGCTCCGGTGCTAGCACAGAACAAGTTACACCAGCACGGCCCCTCCAGAGAAATGAGGCCTCAGCCGTGGGCTGCTGCCAAACACTACTCATACTGAGTGCAGGCCCACACCTCCGCTCAGGGGGTCTGTTCACCCCAGAGCAGCGAGTCTCAAAGCAGAGGAGGTGGAAAATAGCACATGCAAAGCTGTAATGCCACAAAACTCACCCCGACCTGAGGTTTCTGAGCTCTCCAGGGAATCCACCTTCAATGCATCGAACACCTCGAAGTCAGACTTCTTGACGTGGATTAGGTTGTTAATTGTCCCCATCTGGCTGGTGACCACGGGCTGGAGAGAACTGAGGTAAGAATCTTCCTGTGTTCACCTCCAAATGAAGCACACTTAATGCTTCCCAGATCCTCCCAGCCCAAGCTGTCTTTGCTGCACCACTACCTCAGAGCACAGGTGGCTGGTGTCTATCTCTGCTCTGTGCTTGTTTATCCTGGAAGGATTTCCCTTTGCTCCTAGGCTCCTACATCACCTCCTATTTTCATCCTCCATTCTGTTACACGGGTGTGTTCTCCTTCCCATGCTGCTACCGCATGATCCAGTTTGGAGAACCTGCAAGTGAGTGATGACCCCATGGCCCATCTTCCCCTGTAGACAAATTCTCAATGGGATTTAAAGGCCTTCTGGTATTTCCCTGCCCCTCCCCAATGCTTCCCCATAAAGCATGACTAAGTACAGAGGAACCAGCCTCTGAAAGGACTCAGGGGAGGGAGGTGCCCCTTTTGTTTTGGCAGATGACCTCCTTTTCTTCCTGTTCCCTCTCTGTTGCAATTACATCCTGTCTAGTTCTCTGAAGAAGACAAGATCTGCAGGGATAAAGCATTGAACATTACCTCAGATGGGTCATGGACCCACTGGCCATCCACAAAAAATTTGTACTGGTGCTCTCCTTCTGGGAGATCCAGGATAGCAACAAAGTCGTTGTGGCTGTGCAGAAAGAAAAGATGCGCAACAACATCGCCCTGTTGATGCTCTGGAAGCTGCACTTCCATGGGGCCCCAGGAATCAGCACTGCCCAGCCCCTCTACCCTAACACCTTCATGTAGGGTTAGGCTTGCTCATCCTCAGTGACCTGAGGCATGGCCACAACAGGCACGAGCATTCCAAGCACTAGCACGGCTCAAAGCCCTGGGAGCCCAGCTGCAAGGAGAGCAGGAGGCAGTCCAGCCCTCCAAGCCCAGAGAAAGTGGATGTGACAGACACCCTGTGCAAGAAACACTGGAGAGGATGCATGGGCAAAGCTTCTGGCCCTGTGCTGGCATGGCAGGACGGGAGCAAGTGAGGCAGCTGTGTTTGTGAAGTCTGCAATTCCAGAAGAATTACTAAGAGTCCTACACAGAGCTTTCATGTAAATCACAGACATGCTGCAGAACAGCAAGACGTGTGAAGGACAACCAACCAACCCCCACTGACAGCAATACAAATAGGCATGGGGTAAAGCCACAGCCAAGGGAAGAGCTGGCAGCTTCCAGAGGGCTGCTGCATACTTGGGCAGGGCTCTGCTGCCAGGACTGGCTCCTGCATGCCATATAGGTGGGCAAGCACAGTGGCCTATCCTGTCCTGTCCCTCTGTTTCACAACTTACCAGAGTCCCTGCAGGACCATCAGGGAAGGAGCTGACTATGTATTTGTGCTCAGACTCCTAGCTTGGATGAACAGGAAAAGCCAGGTGAGCAAAGGGAACAGCGACCAGCACAGAGAAGGGAAAAAACATTCCTTGCAATGGAGCAGAGGAGAACATAGATTGACCTGAAGGACTGGCTACCTCTTGATGAGTGGGATCTTAGTGCTCCAGTTGTTGAAGGATCCAGAGATGAAGACCTCTTTGCCTCCATCGGCCCAGCGGATGACAGTTGGTCGAGCCTGTTGGGATGGTTTCACTGACTCCTCTAGATCTGGCTGCCACGACACAAACTCCTTGTCCCCAGGAATCTGAGCAAAGAAAACCAGAGCCTAAGACATGAAGACAACCATGAACACATTGACTTCCCCCTAGCCTCTACCACCACACCTTCACATCCCAGACAGGAGCACTGCAGAGCTCCTCCAGCCTCCCAGCTCCCCACAAACCCCTCTCAAGGCTGGGAGCACAGCCCCCCAGAGCCAGTGAGCTGAAGCTGCAGAGCGGAGGCAGGGAAGGGAGCGGCCAGCCCCTACCTTGGAGTCATGGGAGCTGAAAACGCTGGGGTCATCGGTGCTGCCCACCATGATCTTGTGCGGGTGCTCCTTGGTGGGGTGGGAGGCACCGGAGCCGTCCGAGCGGTGGGACTTGGAGCCATGGCGCTCCCCGGACACTCGCTCGCTGGTGGTGTTCCCCATGACAGCTCAGCAGCCTCTGTGAGGGAGAGAGAACAACACTGTACCTGTGCACATGGGCTCTGGCAGCGAGGAGAGGAGCAAAGGCACCGTTTCCCAGTGCTCTTTGCCAGAGGAGATGGACAGTAATCCTAAAAAAGGCCCAAAGTTCATTCCCATGACCAAGGTTGGGAGCTGAATGCTCAATAAACAAGACAGCTCAACTTAATTATAGCTGTATCCTTAAGAACCATCACTGTAGTTAAGCTGGTAATTTTTAAGACTCCAAAACCAATATTATTTCACCTGTGTCCAACATCAGCCCTCGGCAGCCATCAGAATTGAGGGGTTGATGGGAAAAATAAAGCCAACCTTTATTGGCAAATCATTGCTTAGCGTTAACAGAGCCTCTTTCACAGTCCCACAGTCAGGCTCTATAGACAAATCCCCTACATCCAGCCAGAAAACAAACAGAGAGTGAAAGTAGCAGCTGTTTTACAGCTCCCAACAAGTCTCCAAGAGCTCACAGGCAGAAGAGCAGAGTCTTGCGCCTGGCAAAGATGACAGGGAGCATTTAAAGTGTCCGAGTGGAATCGCCCAAGCTGGAGCTTGTCCAAGGAGTGGGGCTAATGCTGTGCTGTCTGCAAAAAGCTCAGCTCTCAGCAGCATTTACTTATGATTCACCAGGCAAGCCACCGTGTCAGCTGCAGCACAGCACAGCCAGGAGGTCCGCTTGTTGTGACTGAACCAGCGGCACCACCCCGAGCACTCTGGCATCTGCTGGGCTCTCTGGAGGGACACAATGAGGGAAGGGCAGCCCCAGCCACCTCAGCGTCCCTCTGCAGCTGGAGATGGGCTGCCATCCCCAGTCTCACCCAGATCAGAGAAAGCAGAACAGGACAACTGACCAAGCCACAAACAACCACACATCTCTTGGGACAAACAACAAAGCCACCGCAAGCTACACAGGATTCTTCAGGCCTTACCCAGTTCTCAGGAGCTAAGATGGATTGGGGCTCTTGCCTGCTTCTCAGGCTTATTTTGCAGCTTTCAGCTTACCGTGGCCTCTGTGGAGCAAGGCAAGGGCACAGCCAGCCTTGCTTCATGTGCTCACTTGTGACATTTGGAGGTTTGTTTAGAAGATCAAGTTATATGAAAGGTGCCAGGCAAGGCTGCCAGCCAAAGCCAGGCTTTAGAATATTATGAAGCAATTACTAAAGTATTTCTTAAATCCTGAGGGCTAAAAGGCAGCTCAAGAGGGCAGCTAACCCATATCTCCACCCTTCTCAGTGCAGATCAAGTGTATCTGATGATCCAGGTCAGGTGAGCTGCACCTCTTGCTCTGACATCTTCCCCCTCTGCTCTGAGGAGGCTCAGCCAGCTCCTCACAAAAACTGCCCCTGTGCCACTAACCTGTTGTTGAGGAGTTTCCTCCCCAGTACCTCCACTAAGGATCCCTTACTTCTTATCTACAGGGAGGAAGGCAGGAAAGGCTGAACATTCTCTTGTACCAGGACAGACCTGAGAGATACATGCAGGTGTTAATAGATGTGAAACTTCCGTTTCTTTTCTCTAAAAGGAATCCAGTCCTTCTGTCCCTTACAGATCACGCTCTCCAAACACCTCCCGAGGTTTATCCCAACCGGTGGTTCCTTTATGGTGTGTGCCATCCGAATCCCCTGCATCGAACACACAGGCATCCTTGCTTGTGCTGGGACAGCAGCCTGTGGTACCTGGCTTTGCTGAATTAACTTCTACAGCTCAAACCCTCCTTGTAGCTGCACGGCACGCTGTGATGGTGTGACACAGGTACGTCCGAGTCACAGATGGAAGCGCTGCCCACACCAGAGCCCAAGCAAAGCTCCGCGGCGTCTCGGCGCATCGGCTCCCAGTCTGGCAGCGAGCCCCCACCAGCCGCAGCCGCAGCGAGGTGTGTGCCTGCCTGCCCCATGGCAAGGCCCCTTCGGCTCCAGCCAGCCCCACCTCCCTACTCTGAAAATGACAAGTGAAATACACCAATTCCCCCCCGGGATCTGTCGCGCTCGCTGCCTCTCCCACCCGGGCAGTGCCCCGCGCTGGGAAGCACTGTCCGGCACCCGAGGGGTCTGTGCACAGGGACGGAGGTCTCTGCCCAGCATCCCGCCGGGATGGCACCTCCCGGAGCTGGCGTGGCCCGGGGAAGCCCGATCCGCCCGGGTTCTCCCTCCTCCTCCTCCTGAGGTTGTCGTAAGGTTAAGGGGATGAGCTGGGAAAGCGGGGGAGGAAAATCTCCCTCCGAGCAGGCAGGGCTGGGGCGGGGGCAGCCACGGCGGGCTCGGCCAAACCACCCGCGGCTCTGCCGTGGCCCACGGGAGGAGCGGGACACACCGGCAGGGACGGGGCCCTCCCGAGGGGCTGCGAGCCGCGGTCTGCACCGGTGCGGGCTCCGGGACACTGCCACACCGCCACACCGCGCGGCCACGCCTCGCTCACCGCCTGCCGCGGCGGCGCCCGGCCAGCCGCCACCTTCACCGCCACCCACCCGGGACACCCCGCCGCCCGCGGTCCCGGCCCGACCCCACCTGCCGCCGCCGCCGCCCCGCTCTCCGCCTCTGTCCAAGATGGCGCCACCCCCCGCCGGCCGCTGCGGGGCGCTCTGGCCCGCCCCCGCCCCGCTCCGCGGCCGCGCCCCGCCCCGGACCCGCGGCCCCGCCGCCGGGCACCCGCCATGTTTGGTGAGGGCGGCTCGGCCCGTTGTTGTTAATGGCGCGCGGGGGGTCGCACGGCTTCACCCCCGCCGGCGGCCATGTCTGCTGAGGGCAGGGCGGTGCCGGGGATGTTTGGGGGGCTGCGGGCAGCAAGCGGGCAGGGTGCTGCCCGTAGGCTGGGCAGACGACTCAGGATAGGCCCCACAGACTGAGACAGCCAAGCAGTGTGGCCCGTGGTCCCCTCGGCACGGAGACAAGCTTTATTGTCCTTTTCCTGAGACGCGTTCCCAGTTTCCCCACCACCTCAGTGTGACTTAACCCATAGACAGAGAGAGCTTGTGGTGCTGCCGGGCCAGGATTTAGGGGAGGGAAGTGACCCCCGTCCTCAGAGCAGCCCGTGACCAGGAGTTGCGTATCTGGCACAGCAGGAAGGCGGGACAGACCCGGCTGCACCTTCAAGGAAGGACTCCCTCCGTGCCTCCGGGCGTGGCGGCACACCTAGCAAGGAGCAACAGACACAAGCCCAAAGGAAAAGATTGCCGGGAGGACCCGCTGTCTCCTTCATTTTAGGCTAAGGAGAGCGCGAGCGGTAGACAAGGATGGCCGCAATCACGGCGAGGATGCTGAAGAGGACCTTGAGGATGCGGGGCAGGGCGCTGGGGCGGGCCCTGCCTGGGGGCTGCAGGGCTCTGACCACACGCTGCCGCTGGGTCAGGATGGCCTTCCTGGCACCCGCCCACGCACCCGGGCCCCGCAGCCGGTACTGGTACGGCGTGCAGGGACCGAAGGCCACCTCCAGAGCCAGCCTGGGGTCCGTGAGGAAGAGGGTGAGCAGGTTGGGCTTGACTCCCAGCTGGCAGGCGAGCTCGTCCATG